>NC_047030.1:9921115-10073615 GCF_902652985.1 Pecten maximus | reverse complement strand
AATGGGAGTGTCAGCTTCAAACATACCGAGTCGTTATTGTTGTTAGCTTCAGCAGTTTCCAAAATTGAACAGATACCGATCGTTTGGAAGACGATTCACTTGTATTTATTCAAATACATCAATTTCGTCCTTGGATTTCATTTATTTTATCTCAGAAAAAAATCTAATGTACCTTGACGGTAGCTATGAAATCAGAATGAAAGACTGTCTGATGTTAAATGTGATAGGCTTTATGTCTGATTATGTTCCAAATTCCGAATATCAATAAAGAATATCGCCAGTAATGTCTTAAGTAATGTGTCCTGTGTACAAATAGTTCATTGGTTGTAAGGAAATTCCAATTTAAGCATTTTGAGATCAATTTCAATTCAAGTAGCCCTCAATGAAGCTACTAATTCTTGCCAGTTTCATTTTCCCACTTATGGATTTGACCAAGTTATCATTGTCTTCTCGTACCATCTAGCCATTATGGATCCAGCAGAAAGGTTGACTTTAGGTTTAACTAGGGAGACATTGAAGATTAGTGACTTGGTTTAATAAACATATTCTAAGAGATATGTATTTGTGTATACTATATATATGCTTTACAATATAGTCATTAATTGTAGATTTAAAAAAACAGGAACTGATTTTAAAAAAAAATTTTTTTAAAAAAACCAAACGAATTATGGTTTGTCGACTACATGGGATGATGGATTAATTTGCTCTTGAACCCACCTCAACATGACCTGCTTAGCGATAATTAAAAATTGTCTCGAGGACGAACTCATTTAATCATCCCCTGAAATCGACAAAAGCATGATCCAGTCTTTAATTGATATCAATTTAAAATGTGCAATTAAAGTGTGCCCGATTACAATCCTTATCAGCAAACGAATACCAAGCATGTATTTTAATTAACCTCTAATTATCCATGGGATTACGAGTAGTTGGTTTGTGAATCAAATCAAAATATCAAACAAAAAACTAAATAAACTTTTGAATTACTGAATTTTATAACTAAACATTCTGAGGAAATCGAATATTGAATATTATGAGATGTATTGAAATGAGTTGAAATTGTAGGTTGTTTGCCCCTTCCCATACAGATTGTCACATTTCTTTTGACCTAGTTCGAGCTTTTGGTCGACGCCAATGGTCACCTTAGGGCTTTTGTATCACTAACGAGTCTTAGAGGGACAGAACAGCTGTATGATGTCCCTAATATCACTGACGAGTCCCAGAGGGACGGAACAGCTGTATGATGTCCCTAATATCACTGACGAGTCATAGGGGGGCGGAACAGTTGTATGATGTCCCTAATATCACTGACGAGTCAGGGGGACGGAACAGCTGTATCATGTCCCTAATATCACTGACGAGTCCCAGAGGGACGGAACAGCTGTATGATGTCCCTAATATCACTGACGAGTCATAGGGGGGCGGAACAGTTGTATGATGTCCCTAATATCACTGACGAGTCATAGGGGGACGGAACAGCTGTATCATGTCCCTAATATCACTGACGAGTCATAGAGGGACGGAACAGCTGTATGATGTCCCTAATATCACTGACGAGTCCTAGAGGGACAGAACAGCTGTATCATGTCCCTAATATCACTGACGAGTCCTAGAGGGACAGAACAGCTGTATCATGTCCCTAATATCACTGACGAGTCCTAGAGGGACAGAACAGCTGTATCATGTCCCTAATATCACTGACGAGTCATAGGGGGACGGACAAGCTGTATGATGTCCCTAATATCACTGACGAGTCCTAGAGGGACGGACAAGCTGTATGATGTCCCTAATATCACTGACGAGTCATAGGGGGACGGACAAGCTGTATGATGTCCCTAATATCACTGACGAGTCCCAGAGGGACAGAACAGCTGTATGATGTCCCTAATATCACTGACGAGTCCTAGAGGGACGGAACAGCTGTATGATGTCCCTAATATCACTGACGAGTCCTAGAGGGACGGAACAGCTGTATGATGTCTCTAATATCACTGACGAGTCCTAGAGGGACGGAACAGCTGTATGATGTCCCTAATATCACTGACGAGTCCTAGAGGGACGGAACAGCTGTATGATGTCCCTAATATCACTGACGAGTCCTAGAGGGACGGAACAGCTGTATGATGTCCCTAATATCACTGACGAGTCCTAGAGGGAACGGAACAGCTGTATGATGTCCCTAATATCACTGACGAGTCCCAGAGGGGACGGAACAGCTGTATGATGTCCCTAATATCACTGACGAGTCCTAGAGGGACGGAACAGCTGTATGATGTCCCTAATATCACTGACGAGTCCCAGAGGGACGGAACAGCTGTATGATGTCCCTAATATCACTGACGAGTCATAGGGGGACGGAACAGCAGTATGATGTCTCTAATATCACTGACGAGTCCCAGAGGGACAGAACAGCTGTATGATGTCCCTAATATCACTGACGAGTCCCAGAGGGACGGAACAGCTGTATGATGTCCCTAATATCACTGACGAGTCCCAGAGGGACGGACAAGCTGTATGATGTCCCTAATATCACTGACGAGTCCCAGAGGGATAGAACAGTTGTATGATGTCCCTAATATCACTGACGAGTCCTAGAGGGACGGAAAAACTGTATGATGTCCCTAATATCACTGACGAGTCTTAGAGGGACGGAACAGCTGTATGATGTCCCTAATATCACTGACGAGTCATAGGGGGACGGAACAGCTGTATGATGTCCCTAATATCACTGACGAGTCCTAGAGGGACGGAACAGCTGTATGATGTCCCTAATATCACTGACGAGTCATAGGGGGACGGAACAGCTGTATGATGTCTCTAATATCACTGACGAGTTATAGGGGGACGGAACAGCTGTATGATGTCCCTAATGTCACTGACGAGTCATATGGGGACGGAACAGTTGTATGATGTCCCTAATGTCACTGACGAGTCATATGGGGACGGAACAGTTGTATGATGTCCCTAATGTCACTGACGAGTCCTAGAGGGACGGAAAAGCTGTATGATGTCCCTAATATCACTGACGAGTCAGTATGATGCAGTTTCTAGGGTATTAAACTTAATTATATTTTGAACTGTGCTAATACCTTGTATGTCTTCCAACATTCTCGTAACAGATTAAGTACATCATGTTAGATTTAACTACGTCTCGATGGTATTATGTATCTCAGGTTAGATTTAACTACGTCTCGGCGGTATTAAGTATCTCAGGTTAGATTTAACCACGTCTCGGCGGTATTAAGTATCTCATGTTAGATTTAACTACGTCTCGACGGTATTTTAAAGTATCTAAGGTTAGATTTAACCACGTCTCGGCGGTATTAAGTATCTCGGGTTAGATTTAACTACGTCTCGATGGTATTAAGTATCTCATTTTAGACTTAACCACGTCTCGACGGTATTAAGTATCTCAGGTTAGATATAATCACGTCTCGACGGTATTAAGTATCTCAGGTTAGATTTAACCACGTCTCGACGGTATTAAGTATCTCAGGTTAGATTTAACTACGTCTCGATGGTATTAAGTATCTCATGTTAGATTTAACTACGTCTCGATGGTATTAAGTATCTCAGGTTAGATTTAACCACGTCTCGACGGTATTAAGTATCTCAGGTTAGATTTAATCACGTCTCGACGGTATTAAGTATCTCAGGTTAGATTTAACCACGTCTCGATGGTATTAAGTATCTCAGGTTAGATTTAACTACGTCTTGACGGTATTAAGTATCTCGGGTTAGAATTAACTACATGTACGTCTCGGCGGTATTAAGTATCTCAGGTTAGATTTAACTACGTCTTGAAGGTATTAAGTATCTCAGGTTAGATTTAACTACGTCTCGATGGTATTATGTATCTCAGGTTAGATTTAACTACGTCTCGGCGGTATTAAGTATCTCAGGTTAGATTTAACCACGTCTCGGCGGTATTAAGTATCTCATGTTAGATTTAACTACGTCTCGACGGTATTTTAAAGTATCTAAGGTTAGATTTAACCACGTCTCGGCGGTATTAAGTATCTCGGGTTAGATTTAACTACGTCTCGATGGTATTAAGTATCTCAGGTAAGATTTAACTACATCTCGACGGTATTAAGTATCTCAGTTTAGACTTAACCACGTCTCGACGGTATTAAGTATCTCAGGTTAGATTTAATCACGTCTCGACGGTATTAAGTATCTCAGGTTAGATTTAACCACGTCTCGACGGTATTAAGTATCTCAGGTTAGATTTAACCACGTCTCGATGGTATTAAGTATCTCAGGTTAGATTTAACTACATGTACGTCTCGGCGGTATTAAGTATCTCAGGTTAGATTTAACTACGTCTTGACGGTATTAAGTATCTCAGGTTAGATTTAACCACGTCTCGACGGTATTAAGTATTCCAGGTTAGATTTAACTACGTCTCGACGGTATTAAGTATCTCATGTTAGATTTAACTACATCTCGGCGGTATTAAGTATCTCAGGTTAGATTTACAATGCAACTACGTCTCGGCGGTATTAAGTATCTAGGGTTAGATTTAACTACATCTCGACGGTATTAAGTATCTCAGGTTAGATTTAACCACGTCTCGACGGTATTAAGTATCTTAGGTTAGATTTAACCACGTCTCGACGGTATTAAGTATATCAGGTTAGATTTAACCACGTTTCGACGGTATTAAGTATCTCAGGTTAGATTTAACCACGTCTCGACGGTATTATGTTTCTCAGGTTAGATTTAACTACGTGTCGACGGTATTAAGTATCCCAGGTTAGATTTAACCACGTCTCGACGGTATTAAGTATCTCATGTTAGATTTAACTACGTCTCGACGGTATTAAGTTTCTCAGGTTAGATTTAACTACGTCTCGACGGTATTAAGTATCTCAGGTTAGATTTAACTACATCTCGACGGTATTAAGTATCTAAGGTTAGATTTAACTACGTCTCGACGGTATTAAGTATCTCAGGTTAGATTTAACTACGTCTCGACGGTATTAAGTATCTCAGGTTAGATTTACAATGCAACTACGTCTCGGCGGTATTAAGTATCTAGGGTTAGATTTAACTACATCTCGACGGTATTAAGTATCTAAGGTTAGATTTAACTACGTCTCGGCGGTATTAAGTATCTCATGTTAGATTTAACTACATCTCGACGGTATTAAGTATCTCGGGTTAGATTTACAATGTAACTACGTCTCGACGGTATTAAGTATCTCATGTTAGATTTAACTACATATCGACGGTATTAAGTATCTCAGGTTAGATTTAACTACGGCTCGACGGTATTAAGTATCTCATGTTAGATTTAACTACATATCGACGGTATTAAGTATCTCATGTTAGATTTAACTACATATCGACGGTATTAAGTATCTCATGTTAGATTTAACTACATATCGACGGTATTAAGTATTTCATGTTAGATTTAACTACATATCGACGGTATTAAGTATCTCAGGTTAGATTTAACTACGGCTCGATGGTATTAAGAATCTAAGGTTAGATTTAACAACGTCTCGATAGTATTAAGTATCTCATGTTAGATTTAACTACGTCTCGATGGTATTAAGTATCTCAGATTAGATTTAACTACATCTTGACGGTATTAAGTATCTCATGTTAGATTTAACCACGTTTCGACGGTATTAAGTATCTCAGGTTAGATTTAACCACGTCTTGACGGTATTAAGTATCTCATGTTAGATTTAACTACGTCTCGACGGTATTAAGTTTCTCATGTTAGATTTAACCACGTCTCGACGGTATTAAGTATCTCATGTTAGATTTAACTACGTCTCGACGGTATTAAGTATCTCATGTTAGATTTAACCACGTTTCGACGGTATTAAGTATTCCAGGTTAGATTCAACCACGTCTCGACGGTATTAAGTATTCCAGGTTAGATTTAATCACGTCTCGACGGTTAGATATCACTGACTCTCACCAGTAACCAGGGTGAGACTTCATAAATCAACTCAATAAGCCAAACACGTTACGTTCCCACCTTTGTTAGTCATCGTGAACTGTAAACAAATTTCAATCATAATAATTGTCGACTATTATTTGTCTACATAGAGGTAATAACATCAGGGTGGTTTTTAAAGTAGACTTGGCCTATTGACTTAGTGACATCAAAGTTCCCTTCGACAAAACATTGTTCCTGTATGTGCACCTTGTGACATCACGTGGGTGCATTCATTGCATAATGACAACCAATTAACTCCGTTCTTGATGAAATCGTGTAATTTAACACGACTTCTAGTATTCCCTAATTAAAGTATAACGATTCGGACGTTTGAATGATGAGGCAATCACAGAATAATGGATGCCAAACATTGATATTGGAGGAAGATGAATAAAATTGTGTTTTTCTTGAAAAACATAATTAAACTGATAAAAAATTCTGTATTGGTATAAAAGGGAAAACATGACGCACCAGTAGGTGGTGACTGTTACATTCTCTTTTTCTCTGTCAGTGTATACAGTGCAGACATTGCTAGAATTATAAATTTTAGAATTTGCTAAAATAAACTTTCAGAAAATGTTATTATAAGGAGATTTTACTGTGTATGACAAGAGCTGTTACAGTTTTAACATATTACATTCCTGACATATACAGTACAAAAGACTTTCTACAGAATATCTATTTATTGTCACACAGATAATATCAACAGTAGAGCGTTAGTATATGATTATCAAATGTTGTGAGATGTTTGAATTGTAGAAAGGTTAATATCCCAGTCATGATGGTATTATCCCTGCTTTCTCCAACTATGATCTACATTTATCCTGCAACTGCCACCGCATTGTCGGAATACACCCACCGTATATATTTTTGCTATATACGGCAGTGACGGAAAACAGCTGTATTTTGGAATCTGAGCACGTGCGTCAGTTCGACTGACCTACTTCAAAGTGAAACTACGATTAAAAGGCGAACATATTTCTATCATTTTACACCGTTTCACTTCAAATGATTATTTTTTATGAGTATTTTTATGACTGTTGCAGGATAAATAGAATACATGGTCAGTGTCTTAAAATATAAGCTGTATTTTTGGCTCGGGACAGAAAGACAAAAGTGGCTCGCCAAGGCTCGCCACTTTTGTCTTTCTTTACCCTCGCCAAAATACAGCTTATATTTTAAGACACTGACCATGTATTCTCTATATATCAGTCGATTTGAGATCGAAGGACTTACTGTGGTTAGTATCAGTGATTTATGTGATGAATTTCAGCTGGAAAAAAAAAACCAAAAAAAACAATAAAACATATTGATGACGCCAACACGAGATGGACCATATGAGAGAATATTATAATCTAGTATACAAATACTAGTAACGAGGGTCAAATATTCTGGACTATTGCACAGACACCAATGATATACTTGTTTTATTACATAATCTCTAAAATTCAGTCATAATCACTCACATCTCGACTTTCCCGTAGGCCTAAAATTCACCATGACTGTCGTCGGCACCTGAGTGACTTAGACGTTTGAAAGGGTAGGAGGAAATTATGAAACGTCACAGGTGTTGAATAGTTCGGACGTGACCAAATTCCAAAGCGTCACAGGTGTTCAAAAGTTAGCACGTGACCGTGCAATAGTATCAAGTTATGCCTTATCAGTCAACAATCAAAACTCTTCCCCGGGGTGTTGGGACCAACCCGATTAACTGATTCCCGAGGCAGCAGGCCGAGGGAAACAGCTAGTTCATCAGGTTGGTCGCAACACCTCGGGGAAGAGTGTTGATTGTTGACTGATAAGGCATGAAACAACTGTTTTGTTACCTGAATAAGCCACAAGATTCCACATATGGGCTATGTTATTAGGCTGAGAAACACGTAAAAAGTCTTCAGAAAACTGTTAATTCCGGCTTGGTGCATTTTCAAACTCCAAAGTAGACATTCCTTTGGCCTTGCAGTACGCTGTAAGAATTTTTACAGCTTTCTTCGAACCTTTCTCAATTCGAATCTTGGCGTTGTTAGAGATACTGTTTACAAATCTAGGATGTTCCCCGCCAGTTAACAGTAAAAAAATATTGACCTGTCAACAGCCAGAAATACTTAATTTTCATTTACATAGAGAGTCGGGTAACAATATATGAATATTACATTTTTTAGCATGTGACAGTGGATATTGTCAACCCGAGGAAACCATTATCACCCGAGGCGAGGAATGTAATATTTGTTTTATTATCCTGAAAGTCATTATGATAACAATATCCTAATTGAAACTCTTTACATCAATCTTTTGTCCGAATATTCATTTAATTAGCAATAAAGTAGCATCTTACCGAAGCAAAAAACTTTCTTAAATTGTCCTTCACAACATCTTTGGAAAACTCTTCAAATGCGTTTTCCTCCCTAAGGAACGACTGCAAAACCTTCACGCTGGTTTTTACTATTCTTTGGGTGTTTTTCGAGTTCTCCAGTTTTAACAGTTTTATTTCTGCGTTTTAAAAATCTGTGTCAAATAAGCGCTCCGTTAATCGTCATAGTAGTAAAGCGTTCAAGTGACTGAATTTGAAGCGGTGATGGTTTAACTGTTTCGCAGCTTTCTGGGAATGAGACATTTTTGACTGTCTCATGGCAATGTCAGTCTCGTCTGTTCACATCAATGTATTTCAGAAGGGAGACAGCATCTTTTGGCTAGCTGTCTCTTGACCGATCAAATTAATGGAAATTTACTTGAGGAATGATAGTTCAAAATATATAGCTTATGTATATAGTTAAGGAAAATCAAACGCATTATGTAATAATAGCAGTTACCAGTGAAACGCAACAGGGATATTGGCGGCGTAGGTGGACCACTGGATTTGAGCATAGGTACTTGTGGACATGATTATGATGTTTTTGATTTAAATGTTAAATGTTAAATAGTATTTATAAGGCTAAGGCACAATATCTTTTTTTACAAATTAAGCATGCGATTGTAATACAATAATTTACTCCTCTATACTGTAACATTTAAATTAAAAACATCATAATCATGTCCACAAGTACCTGTGGATTTGAGCACAACCTTGGATAACGATGCTTATCGATATATCGATAGAAAGGCCTCAATAAATCCTCATACATTTGCCGTGCTTGATAGAAGTATAAGCAACCTCCATACTAACTCTTACATAGAAGATACTATCGGCTCAGGAACAGCATTATCAACACTATCACTATGAGGCCTATACACTATCATATTTGTTTTCTACAGAAGCGCATCATAACCGTGGTGCAATTTACATCAATATAGATTATGCATATACAAATAAACCTTTATTAACTGACTGATGTGTAGATATTCAAATGGTGTGTTATATTGATTTAATGAGAAGATAATGTGAGACCAAAACAGTACGATAACGATTCCTGACGAATATGGCATCAAGCTTGTTGTAAGAACGATAACTCTTAGAAAACAGATCGGGAATTGCATATTGAATTAAAGTGACATCACAACAAAACATCTTTTTTATTATTCCATATATCATCCATTATATCAAGTGTGTCACCTTATAAACAATGACAGTTGTTTTTGCTGAAATATGTAAATGAAGATATGAATTGATAATTATAAAATGGAAATTCCCCGCTGTTGATCAAGTCTGGATATTTATTTACATGTATGATAACAAATGCGTATAACACATCACATATCTGTAAACGAAAATGGCCTCCTTGTAAGTGGATCATCTGCATTTGAATTTGGTAAAATTGTCAGTGACAAAACAAAAGATGAGTAAAAGAAATCCCTAGAATTTTACTAAGGAAGCAACAAGTAGAGCAGATGCATGTGACCTGTTCATGGAATTCTGCAGCATTGCCAGTAAGTATGTATAGCCAGACTCAAACTAGGCATAGCATTTGGTACAATGCTAGGAATAAATGTCTTCTTTGAGCTTTGAGCTATCAAACAATATCAGCAACAACTATAACCAAATCAGATGTCAACAACAGGTTAACGTACTGTGTCTGAGCGGGCCGAGGTTAGCAGCGGATTCGTTATTCGTTATTGGGGATTCGAATAACGAATCCGCTCTGTTACTGTTTATAAAATGACTGCCTCGCTAGTAAAACCACCACGTGATATTATCATCGCTATATTTGAGAAGGATCTCTCAACTGGTCAAACTGGACGCTGGAGATCGATGTGAATATCAGGATATATGTAGCATAGAAACGTATCTGGAATTGTATAAAACATGTACCATCGTTGATAAAAAATAATAATGTTTATACCGTGAAGAAGCCACTTAAACTGTTGATATCTTGATCTTCTTGAATTTGAAAAATAGAAAAATAAAAAATGCTACTTTCATTTATGTATGTTTTATTTTGCTATTGTGCACAATTCTAACAAGAGGTATTATCTGAATGGGTAAGCATTAAAATATACACGATAGATGACACCTAATTATCTGTGTGTCACGTTTTGGTGACGAATATGATTCCGATCATAAATCATCCGATGATACTTCACATTAGAGATATGTCTGTATCTCAGTTCAGTCCAAATAGGAGTTATGTCGCTTGATCTGGTGGAGTTCCGAAATATAGCTATCATGAGAGAATATTATACGATGACGTTCAAGTGATAGAATGCAGTGTCGTTATTTTGTCTTGTTCTTCACGGACTTTTCTTCGTAAGATACTAATCAATGTATGACTGATTATCGAAAGTCCCTTTACACTTTATTACATTTATTTTCTTCCAATTATTGTTTCTTTTGTGTTTAAACATGTAACATAAATTCTGCAAAGACCTTAAAACATTCGTTGTGTTACAGATTAATACAAAGTTACATCTTAACCCGAGTGAACGGTGCGTGCCGAGTGTTGGCCTGTCAAACTCGGGGGTGTTAAACCACACGGCTCTCACTCCCTACGGTGTTTACATTTCCCAGTTAATCCAATATCTAAGCTCCTATTATCACGTTTCCCACGACAGTTTGAGGCCGGTGATGGAAAATTAGCAATGCAAGGTATCCGGATGTGCGGGTTGAAGATTAGGGTAAATCTTTTGGTCGACATCATTATCTCATTTGTGAATGTTTTATTGCCTTTTACGAAATCATATGTGTTCGATATAATTATTAATATGCCTAGGGCTGTGTGAAGTTAGCTCAACATACGACATACGACATTCGACATTCAAAAAATTCATATCTTGTGTTTTTACTAGCCAACGAGGGAACTTTTGAATGTTCAGCGGCTCGACATACGACATACGACATTCAGATTTTGAATGTTCAGCCGCTCAACATACGACATACGACATTCCGATTTTTCATTGTCATTGTCTCGATGACAGGTACAGGTTATAAGACTGATAACTGCGGGATTAGATCCGAGATTGTACTCTCTTCCGTCAGGAACTGGTCCCTAATCGTGTAGTATAGAGATAATGTACGCTGAAAAAATACTACATGTAATATGTAACTGGATCCCCAATCCACTGCTGCAGCGGATTCGCTATTTGAATACAAATGTCAAAATGTCAATAAAATAAATATCATTTAAACATAAAAAAAAATGAATCCTCAATCCGCTGCTGCAGCGGATTCGAATCGTTATTCGAAACCCCAATAGCGAATAACGAACCGCTGCTAACCTCAGCCCGCTGATAATGTATTCCACCGGGAACTGTTCCAGAATCGTGTAGCATAGAGATAATTTATTTCCTTGGTTACAGGTCTCCTTATCATATAGTACAGATATAATTCATTTCCTTGGGAACTGGTTCCTATTTTATAGTACAAATATAATTGATTCCCTCGATAACTAGTCCCTAATCATGTAATATAGAAATATCTTTCCCTTGGTAACAGGTCCCTAATCATGTAGTATAGAAATATACTTCCCTTGATTACTGGTTTCTGATCATGTAATATAGAGATAATTTATTTCTTTGGTAACAGGTCCCTAATCGTGTAGTATAGAGATAATTTATTCCCTCGGGAACTGATCCCTAATCGTGTAGTATAGAGATAATTTATTCCCTTGGGAACTGATCCCTAATCGTGTAGTATAGAGATTATAAGACTCTTTCATGTGTGTGTATGTAGGATAGGGATATTCCACCCGAGGGGTCACAAATTGTGAAACCCGAGGCTTGCCAAGGGTTTTACCACATTTTGTGATCCCGAGGGATCACATAATGAAAGAGTCTTTTTCTCTCATACCACTACCAAATTTCTGGCGAAAGTGTCCCTTAGCCATCTATTTTCTTCATTTTTTATTTTTTTTTATTTGACGTTTTTACTTGAAATACTTATGATATTCTGAAAGATCATACCCAATTTTGGCAAACTACGTTTGCACACAAATTTCATTCCTTCTGTGCTTAAGTGAAAAACGAATGAACAATTCGCCGATACAAATTGCCGTAACTTGACCGGCTTTTGACGTGGCCGTGATCAAATTGTCAACATCCGAGAAAAAGAAGTTCTATCAACAATACTTTGAAAAATCCAATGCTGAAAGGATTTTTTTTCCAATTTTACTTATGATTTGATTTGCACCTCGACATATTTGATTATTTCACGGAACACACTGTACTTTGTATTGCCAAGCCACATTTTTTATAAAATACTATCTACGTCACTACGTGACGTCACGACTGTCATTGGAATTCCATTCATACAAATGCAGTTCAAGGCTATTGAGAGTGATGTCGATCTCGATCGCCATGACCCGGCGATGTTTCGTGGTGGTAATTTTAAATTCGCGGTGATTTTGGCAACTTCATGTGTGAACCAGCGAACAGTGACTCGATACGAGTATTCGATCCTTTCTGTGACATAGGATTATATGTGTTTAACCAGTTTTCTTGAAAGAATGTCATTATGACGAAGGTAGGTCCGTCGATAACGATGAAAGGCTAGGATAGCAGTTAGTTTTCCTGGTTACTCTACACAAATATACAGTACACTCTGTGTTAAAAATAGAATAAATATTTCTTTATATGAATATCGAGGGGTGTCATTTGTACCGAATGTTCCAAATACACAGGTTATATTACTGAGTTCAGTAGGCCTAGAGTGAACAATCCAGGCCCCTGTGTTGACGGAAACGGAACCTAGAAACTTCTATTTCATCGGTTATGATGTTTGACATTTTCTTTTTTATAAACTTTTCTTTTTTTATTTATGGCTTTTATTCAACTTCCTATCATTGCCAGGTGATTGTGTGTTTGCATGTTTTTAATGGCAAATGACAAACCTGTAGGGTAGGCCAGTCTGTACTGTAACTGTTACAACAGGCCTGTAGGCCTACTCTATGTATGTAGTACAGTAACGGAGTTATATTTTCGCTCAGATGAAATGTCTAATCGTTTAACCGTGTAGCCCTATTGGTTTATAGCTGATATGATATTTTTATAGTTAAATCCTACGTTTCAACCGACACCGACGATATAATAAATCTAAGGACTGTCAAATGTAAATACAAGCACACGACGTTGTAAGAGTTGTCCCCCTTGAACGCAGATTACTCCGCGCGCGTGAAATGCTATGTAATGTAAAATAGATTTATCTTACATACCTATCTTACATGGGCAAACTCTATACAACATGGCGCGATATGAGAGAAAATGTATTCCCTTGGGAAATGATCCCTAATCGTGTAGTATAGAGATAATTTATTCCCTCGAGAACTCCCCCGGGAGCTGGTCCCCGACACTTATGACTTGGAAGGGAAGAGTGCCCATTTTTTCGGGAGCTTGTTTCCAATACTGCTGTCTTGGAAGAGAATGACACATTCCCTCGGGAGCTAGGCAATGATCAGTGGTTTTAATATTTCCAATGGAACTGGTCCCTGATAGAATTATCTTGTGTGTGGCTATTCCCTCCGTAACTGTTTGTATGTATTACTTTACCTTGTACCGTATAGTGTGTAACTGTTTGTATGTATTACTTTACCTTTGTTCGTAGTGTGTAACTGTTTGTATGTATTACTTTACCTTTGTTTGTGTGTAACTGTTTGTATGTATTACTTTACCTTTGTTTGTGTGTAACTGTTTGTATGTATTACTTTACCTTTGTTTGTGTGTAACTGTTTGTATGTATTACTTTACCTTTGTTTGTGTGTAACTGTTTGTATGTATTACTTTACCTTTGTTTGTGTGTAACTGTTTGTATGTATTACTTTACCTTTGTTTGTGTGTAACTGTTTGTATGTATTACTTTACCTTTGTTTGTGTGTAACTGTTTGTATGTATTACTTTACCTTTGTTTGTGTGTAACTGTTTGTATGTATTACTTTACCTTTGTTCCGTATAGTGTGTAACTGTTTGTATGTATTACTTTACCTTTGTTTGTGTGTAACTGTTTGTATGTATTACTTTACCTTTGTTCCGTATAGTGTGTAACTGTTTGTATGTATTACTTTACCTTTGTTCCGTATAGTGTGTAACTGTTTGTATGTATTACTTTACCTTTGTTGGTGTGTAACTGTTTGTATGTCTTACTTTACCTTTGTTTGTGTGTAACTGTTTGTATGTATTACTTTACCTTTGTTTGTGTGTAACTGTTTGTATGTATTACTTTACCATTGTTTGTGTGTAACTGTTTGTATGTATTACTTTACCTTTGTTTGTGTGTAACTGTTTGTATGTATTACTTTACCTTTGTTGGTGTGTAACTGTCTGTATGTGTTACTCTACCCTTGTTTGTATCTAACTTTTTGTATGTGTTACTTTACCTTTGTTCCGTATAGTGTGTAACTGTTTGTATGTATTACTTTACCTTTGTTCCGTATAGTGTGTAACTGTTTGTATGTATTAATTTACCTTTGTTTGTGTGTAACTGTTTGTATGTATTACTTTACCTTTGTTTGTGTAACTGTTTGTATGTATTACTTTACCTTTGTTTGTGTGTAACTGTTTGTATGTATTACTTTACCTTTGTTGGTGTGTAACGTTGTATGTGTTCTCACCCTTTTTTGTATCTAACTTTTTGATGTGTTTCTTTTTCCCTTTTCCGTAAGGTGGAAATGTTTTTTTTGTATTACTTTTCCTGTGTTCCATAGTGGGGTTTAAATGTTTGTAGTGTTACTTTACCTTTTTTTTGGTGTAACTTTTTGTATGTATTACTTTACCTTTGTTTTTGGTTTTAAATGTTTTATGGTTTTTTATTTCCTTTGTTTGGTGATTTTGTATGTATTACTTTACCTTTGTTTGGGGGTTAACTGTTTGTAGTAAATTTCCTTTGTTTGGGTAACTGTTTGTATATTACTTTACCTTTGTTTTGTTATGTGTAATGTTTGTTTATTACTTTACCTTTTTACCGTATGTGTGTACTGTTTGTATGTATTTTTTACCCCTTTTTTGTGTTAACTGTTTTATGTTTTCTTTTTCCTTTGTTTGTGTGTAACTGTTTGTATGTGTTATATTACCTTTGTTTGTGTGTAACTGTTTGTATGTATTACTTTACCTTTGTTCCGTATAATGTGTAACTGTTTGTATATATTACTTTACCTTTGTTTGTGTGTAACTGTTTGTATGTATTACTTTACCTTTGTTACGTATAGTGTGTAACTGTTTGTATGTATAACTTTACCTTTGTTCCGTATAGTGTGTAACTGTTTTGTATGTATTACTTTACCTTTGGTTGTGTGTAACTGTTGGTATGTATTACTTACCTTTGTTTGTGTGTAACTGTTTATGTATTACTGTAACCTTTGTTTGTGTGTAACTGTTTGTATGTGTTACTTTACCTTTGTTTGTGTGTAACTGTTTGTATGTATTACTTTACCTTTGTTTGTGTGTAACTGTTTGTATGTATTACTTTTACCTTGTGTTGTGTGGTAACTGTTTGTATGATTACTTTTACCGTTTGTTTGTGTGTAACTGTTTGTAGTGTTACTTTACCTTTGTTTGTGTGTAACTGTTTGTATGTATTACTTTACCTTTGTTTGTGTGTAAGCTGTTTGTATGTATTACTTTACCTTGTTCCGTATAGTGTGTAACTGTTGGTATGTATTACTTTACCTTTGTACCGTATAGTGTGTAACTGTTTGTATGTATTACTTTACCTTTGTTTGTGTGTAACTGTTTGTATGTATTACTTTACCTTTGTTTGTGTGTAACTGTTTGTATGTATTACTTTACCTTTGTTTGTGTGTAACTGTTTGTATGTATTTACTTTACCTTTGTTTGTGTGTAACTGTTTGTATGTATTACTTTACCTTTGTTTGTGTGTAACTGTTTGTATGTATTACTTTACCTTTGTTTGTGTGTAACTGTTTGTATGTATTACTTTACCTTTGTTTGTGTGTAACTGTTTGTATGTATTACTTTACCTTTGTTTGTGTGTAACTGTTTGTATGTATTACTTTACCTTTGTTCGTATAGTGTGTAACTGTTTGTATGTATTACTTTACCTTGTTTGTGTGTAAACTGTTTGTATGTATTATTACTTTACCTGTGTTGTGTGTAACTGTTTGTATGTTATTACTTTACCTTTGTTTGTGTGTAACTGTTTGTATGTATTACTTTACCTTTGTTTGTGTGTAACTGTTTGTATGTATTACTTTACCTTTGTTCCGTATAGTGTGTAACTGTTGTATGTATTACTTTACCTTTGTTTGTGTGTAACTGTTTGTATGTATTACTTTACCTTTGTTTGTGTGTAACTGTTTGTATGTATTACTTTAACCTGTATGTATGTATTACTTTACCTTTGTTTGTGTGTAACTGTTTGTATGTATTACTTTACCTTTGTTTGTGTGTAACTGTTTGTATGTATTACTTTACCTTTGTTTGTGTGTAACTGTTTGTATGTATTACTTTACCTTTGTTCCGTATAGTGTGTAACTGTTTGTATGTATTACTTTACCTGTGTTCCGTATAGTGTATAACTGTTTGTATGTATTACTTTACCTTTGTACTTGTTTTGTAATGTTGTATGATTACTTTACCTTTTGTTATGTTTAACTGTTTTTGTTTCTTTTTTGTGTGTAATTTTTGTATTATTACTTTACCTTTGTTTGTGTGTACTGTTTGTATGTATTACTTCTTTTGTTTGTGTGTAACTGTTTATTGTATTCTTACCTTTGTTTGTGTGTTTTTTGTTTGTATTTTCTTTGTTTGTGTGTAACTGTTTTTGTATTACTTACCTTGTTTGTGTAACTGTTTGTATGTATTCTTTACCTTGTTGTGTTAACTGTTTGTATTATTACTTTCCTTTGTTTTAGTGTAACTGTTTGTATGTATTCCTTTACCTTTGTTTGTGTTAATTTTGTATGTTTACTTTACCTTTGTTGTATGTTGTAACTGTTTATGTATTACTTTACCTTGTTTTGTTTGTATCTGTTTGTATGTATTACTTTTTTTGTTTGTGTGTATGTTTATTTATTTCCTTTGTTTGTGGAACTGTTTGTGTATTACTTTACCTTTGTTTTGTGTATTGTTTGTATTTAGTTCCTTGTTTGTGAATGTTTGTTGTATTACTTTACCTTTGTTTCGTATAGTGTAACTGTTTGTTGTTTACTTTTTGTTTGTGTACTGTTTGTATGTACTTTACCTTTGTTTTGTAATTTTGTATTTTACTTTTTTGTTGTACTTTTTGTATGTTTTTTTGTTTGTTGTGTTAATGTTTGTTGTTTATGTACCTTTTTGTTGTTAACTGTTTGTTGTATTACTTTCCTTGTTTGTTGTAACTGTTTTGTATTTTTGTTCCTTTGTGTGTGAATGTTTGTATGTATCTTTACCTTTTTGGTTTAATTTTATGTTTTATTTTGTTTCTGTAAGTTTGTGTATTTTTATTTTTCCTTTATGTGTATTTTGTGTGTTAACTTTTTTGTACTTTACCTTTGTTTGTGTTAACTGTTTGTATGTTTACTTTACCTTTGTTCGTTATAGGTTAAGTTTGTATTATTACTTTACTTTGTTTGTGTGTAACTGTTTGTATGTATTACTTTACCTTTTTCGTCTAGTGTGTAACTGTTTGTATGTATTACTTTACCTTTGGTTTGTGTGTAACTGTTTTGTATGTATTACTTTACCTTTGTTGTGTGTAACTGTTTGTATGTATACTTTTAACCTTTGTTTGTGTGTAACTGTTTGTATGTATACTTTACCTTTGTTTTGTGTAACTGTTTGTATGTATTACTTTCCCTTGTTTGTGTGTAATTGTTTGTATGTATTACTTTACCTTTTGTTTGTGTGTAACTGTTGTATGTAGTACTTTACCTTGTTTGTGTGTAAACTGTTTGTATGTATTACTTTACCTTGTTGTGTGTAAACTGTTTGTATGTATTACTTTACCTTTGTTGTGTGTAACTGTCTGTATGTATTACTTTACCTTTGTTTGTGTGTAACTGTTTGTATTATTACTTTACCTTTGTCCGATAGTGTAAATGCTTTGTTATGTTTTTATTTATTTTTTGTTTGTGTGTACTGTTTGTATGTATTTTCTTTTACCTTTGTTCCGTATAGTGTGTAACTGTTTGTTTTCTTTACTTTGTTGTGTGTAACTGTTTGTATGTATTACTTACCTTTGTTTGTGTTGTAACGTTTGTAGTTTACTTTACCTTGTTTGTATGTAAACTGTTTGTTGTATTACTTTACTTTGTTTGTGTGTAATGTTTGTATGTATACTTTACCTTTGTTGGGTGTAACTGTTTAAAGTTTACTTTACCTTTGTTTGTGTATGTAATGTTTGTTTTATTTATTTTTGTTGTTTTTTGTATGTATTCTTTCCCTTTTTTGTTTGTGTTATGTTTGTATGTATTACTTTCCTTGTTTGTGTGTAACTGTTTGTATTTTTACTTTTTTTTCCGTTTGTGTGTAATGTTGTATGTATCTTTTACCTTTTTTTGTTGTAACTGTTTGTATGTTACTTTACCTTTGTTCCGTATAGTGTGTAACTGTTTGTATGTATTACTTTACCTTTGTTCCGTATAGTGTGTAACTGTTTGTATGTATTACTTTACCTTTGTTTGTGTGTAACTGTTTGTATGTATTACTTTACCTTTGTTCGTGTGTAACTGTTTGTATGTATTACTTTACCTTTGTTTGTGTGTAACTGTTTGTATGTATTACTTTACCTTTGTTTGTGTGTAACTGTTTGTATGTATTACTTTACCTTTGTTCGTAGTGTGTAACTGTTTGTATGTATTACTTTACCTTTGTTTGTGTGTAACTGTTTGTATGTATTACTTTACCTTTGTTCCGTATAGTGTGTAACTGTTTGTATGTATTACTTTACCTTTGTTTGTGTGTAACTGTTTGTATGTATTACTTTACCTTTGTTTGTGTGTAACTGTTTGTATGTATTACTTTACCTTTGTTTGTGTGTAACTGTTTGTATGTATTACTTTACCTTTGTTTGTGTGTAACTGTTTGTATGTATTACTTTACCTTTGTTTGTGTGTAACTGTTTGTATGTATTACTTTACCTTTGTTTGGTGTGTAACTGTTTGTATGTATTACTTTACCTTTGTTCCGTATAGTGTGTAACTGTTTGTATGTATTACTTTACCTTTGTTTGTGTGTAACTGTTTGTATGTATTACTTTACCTTTGTTTGTGTGTAACTGTTTGTATGTATTACTTTACCTTTGTTTGTGTGTAACTGTTTGTATGTATTACTTTACCTTTGTTTGTGTGTAACTGTTTGTATGTATTACTTTACCTTTGTTTGTGTGTAACTGTTTGTATGTATTACTTTACCTTTGTTTGTGTGTAACTGTTTGTATGTATTACTTTACCTTTGTTGGTGTGTAACTGTTTGTATGTATTACTTTACCTTTGTTTGTGTGTAACTGTTTGTATGTATTACTTTACCTTTGTTCCGTATAGTGTGTAACTGTTTGTATGTATTACTTTACCTTTGTTTGTGTGTAACTGTTTGTATGTATTACTTTACCTTTGTTTGTGTGTAACTGTTTGTATGTATTACTTTACCTTTGTTTGTGTGTAACTGTTTGTATGTATTACTTTACCTTTGTTTGTGTGTAACTGTTTGTATGTATTACTTTACCTTTGTTCCGTATAGTGTGTAACTGTTTGTATGTATTACTTTACCTTTGTTTGTGTGTAACTGTTTGTATGTATTACTTTACCTTTGTTCCGTATAGTGTGTAACTGTTTGTATGTATTACTTTACCTTTGTTTGTGTGTAACTGTTTGTATGTATTACTTTACCTTTGTTTGTGTGTAACTGTTTGTATGTATTACTTTACCTTTGTTTGTGTGTAACTGTTTGTATGTATTACTTTACCTTTGTTTGTGTGTAACTGTTTGTATGTATTACTTTACCTTTGTTCCGTATAGTGTGTAACTGTTTGTATGTATTACTTTACCTTTGTTTGTGTGTAACTGTTTGTATGTATTACTTTACCTTTGTTTGTGTGTAACTGTTTGTATGTATTACTTTACCTTTGTTTGTGTGTAACTGTTTGTATGTATTACTTTACCTTTGTTTGTGTGTAACTGTTTGTATGTATTACTTTACCTTTGTTTGTGTGTAACTGTTTGTATGTATTACTTTACCTTTGTTTGTGTGTAACTGTTTGTATGTATTACTTTACCTTTGTCTCGTATAGTGTGTAACTGTTTGTATGTATTACTTTACCTTTGTTTGTGTGTAACTGTTTGTATGTATTACTTTACCTTTGTTTGTGTGTAACTGTTTGTATGTATTACTTTACCTTTGTTTGTGTGTAACTGTTTGTATGTATTACTTTACCTTTGTTTGTGTGTAACTGTTTGTATGTATTACTTTACCTTTGTTTGTGTGTAACTGTTTGTATGTATTACTTTACCTTTGTTTGTGTGTAACTGTTTGTATGTATTACTTTACCTTTGTTTGTGTGTAACTGTTTGTATGTATTACTTTACCTTTGTTCCGTATAGTGTGTAACTGTTTGTATGTATTACTTTACCTTTGTTTGTGTGTAACTGTTTGTATGTATTACTTTACCTTGTTGTTGTGTGTAACTGTTTGTATGTATTACTTTACCTTTGTTTGTGTGTAACTGTTTGTATGTATTACTTTACCTTTGTACCGTATAGTGTGTAACTGTTTGTATGTATTACTTTACCTTTGTACCGTATAGTGTGTAACTGTTTGTATGTATTACTTTACCTTTGTTTGTGTGTAACTGTTTGTATGTATTACTTTACCTTTGTTTGTGTGTAACTGTTTGTATGTATTACTTTACCTTTGTTTGTGTGTAACTGTTTGTATGTATTACTTTACCTTTGTTTGTGTGTAACTGTTTGTATGTATTACTTTACCTTTGTTTGTGTGTAACTGTTTGTATGTATTACTTTACCTTTGTTTGTGTGTAACTGTTTGTATGTATTACTTTACCTTTGTTCGTATAGTGTGTAACTGTTTGTATGTATTACTTTACCTTTGTTCCGTATAGTGTGTAACTGTTTGTATGTATTACTTTACCTTTGTTTGTGTGTAACTGTTTGTATGTATTACTTTACCTTTGTTCCGTATAGTGTGTAACTGTTTGTATGTATTACTTTACCTTTGTTTGTGTGTAACTGTTTGTATGTATTACTTTACCTTTGTTTGTGTGTAACTGTTTGTATGTATTACTTTACCTTTGTTTGTGTGTAACTGTTTGTATGTATTACTTTACCTTTGTTTGTGTGTAACTGTTTGTATGTATTACTTTACCTTTGTTTGTGTGTAACTGTTTGTATGTGTTACTTTACCTTTGTTTGTGTGTAACTGTTTGTATGTATTACTTTACCTTTGTTTGTGTGTAACTGTTTGTATGTATTACTTTACCTTTGTCGTATAGTGTGTAACTGTTTGTATGTATTACTTTACCTTTGTTTGTGTGTAACTGTTTGTATGTATTACTTTACCTTTGTTTGTGTGTAACTGTTTGTATGTATTACTTTACCTTTGTTCCGTATAGTGTGTAACTGTTTGTATGTATTACTTTACCTTTGTTCCGTATAATGTGTAACTGTTTGTATGTATTACTTTACCTTTGTTTGTGTGTAACTGTTTGTATGTATTACTTTACCTTTGTTTGTGTGTAACTGTTTGTATGTATTACTTTACCTTTGTTTGTGTGTAACTGTTTGTATGTATTACTTTACCTTTGTTTGTGTGTAACTGTTTGTATGTATTACTTTACCTTTGTTCCGTATAGTGTGTAACTGTTTGTATGTATTACTTTACCTTTGTTTGTGTGTAACTGTTTGTATGTATTACTTTACCTTTGTTTGTGTGTAACTGTTTGTATGTATTACTTTACCTTTGTCTCGTATAGTGTGTAACTGTTTGTATGTATTACTTTACCTTTGTTTGTGTGTAACTGTTTGTATGTATTACTTTACCTTTGTTTGTGTGTAACTGTTTGTATGTATTACTTTACCTTTGTTTGTGTGTAACTGTTTGTATGTATTACTTTACCTTTGTTTGTGTGTAACTGTTTGTATGTATTACTTTACCTTTGTTTGTGTGTAACTGTTTGTATGTATTACTTTACCTTTGTTTGTGTGTAACTGTTTGTATGTATTACTTACCTTTGTTTGTGTGTAACTGTTTGTATGTATTACTTTACCTTTGTTCCGTATAGTGTGTAACTGTTTGTATGTATTACTTTACCTTTGTTCCGTATAGTGTAACTGTTTGTATGTATTACTTTACCTTTGTTTGTGTGTAACTGTTTGTATGTACTACTTACCTTGTTGTGTGTAAACTGTTTTGTATGTTACTTTACTTTTACCTTTTTGTGTGTAACTGTTTGTATTTATTACTTACCTTTGTTTCCGTTGTGTGGGAACTGTTTGTATGTATTACTTTACCTTTGTTCCGTTTTTGTGTACTGTTTGTATTTCTTTACCCTTTTGGTTTGTGTTTTAACTGTTTTATTTATTTCTTTACCTTTGTTTGTGTGTAACTGTTTGTATGTATTACTTTACCTTTGTTTGTGTGTAACTGTTTGTATGTATTACTTTACCTTTGTTTGTGTGTAACTGTTTGTATGTATTACTTTACCTTTGTTTGTGTGTAACTGTTTGTATGTATTACTTTACCTTTGTTTGTGTGTAACTGTTTGTATGTGTTACTTTATCTTTGTACCGTATAGTGTGTAACTGTTTGTATGTATTACTTTACCTTTGTTTGTGTGTAACTGTTTGTATGTATTACTTTACCTTTGTTCCGTATAGTATGTAACTGTTTGTATGTATTACTTTACCTTTGTTTGTGTGTAACTGTTTGTATGCATTACTTTACCTTTGTTTGTGTGTAACTGTTTGTATGTATTACTTTACCTTTGTTTGTGTGTAACTGTTTGTATGTATTACTTTACCTTTGTTTGTGTGTAACTGTTTGTATGTATTACTTTACCTTTGTTTGTGTGTAACTGTTTGTATGTATTACTTTACCTTTGTACCGTATAGTGTGTAACTGTTTGTATGTGTTACTTTACCTTTGTTTGTGTGTAACTGTTTGTATGTATTACTTTACCTTTGTTTGTGTGTAACTGTTTGTATGAATTACTTTACCTTTGTTCCGTATAGTGTGTAATTGTTTGTATGTGTTACTTTACCTTTGTTCCGTATAGTATATAACTGTTTGTATGTGTTACTTTACCTTTGTTCCGTATAGTGTGTAACTGTTTGTATGTATTACTTTACCTTTGTTTGTGTGTAACTGTTTGTATGTATTACTTTACCTTTGTTCCGTATAGTGTGTAACTGTTTGTATGTATTACTTTACCTTTGTTCCGTATAGTGTGTAACTGTTTGTATGTATTACTTTACCTTTGTTTGTGTAACTGTTTGTATGTATTACTTTACCTTTGTTTGTGTGTAACTGTTTGTATGTATTACTTTACCTTTGTTGGTGTGTAACTGTTTGTATGTATTACTTTACCTTTGTTTGTGTGTAACTGTTTGTATGTATTACTTTACCTTTGTTCCGTATAGTGTGTAACTGTTTGTATCTGCTACATTTTCAGCATGGTATGCTGCCTTACTTTCCGATATCCTAGATGATAGCTGAATTTCTCTAATGTAACGAACATGGATTTCTTTAACAGTTGACAGGAATATCGATTATTTTACAGGTGTAGGCTTGAGACAAACTGCACGTGCTCATTGCAAGCTCTCAGGAATCGTATGACGTCACGACAATAATACAAAGATCTAGCGTTTATAATGAAATCAAATCACGTCAACATTTTCTTGCATTGGTTTAAGATAACTTCCACATGAAAGATGGTAGTCTAAACAGATCAAAAAAAAAATAATCCCCCTCCTTTTGAGTTAGACACGGGGATCTGTACCCTCCGAGTAGGATTCTGAGCTTAAGCTGTCAAAACTTGGTAAGTTTTTGGCACCTTTATGGTATTTTCTCATCTTCTTAGATCTGTTTTGTATATAAAAAGTTTACTCCCTTGGGTGTGATAAGGTGAGAAGATTTCCTAAAGTTGGGAAAAATATATATTTATTTACTTTTTTTAAACTAATTCCTTGATCGGACCCATTTATTGCGTAATGTCATTTGACGCTAGCTTCAAAACCGGTTAATTGGACAGTTTTGCTGTCTTTACTGCTAATGAAAACACTTTATATCAACCCGGATATATACAACTTGTATTATCTTCTATATTTTGTGTATTAAAGCAGTTGGTTACTGAAAAACTTGCAATGTTGTCGGAAGCCAAGACGTCTACCCAGCTTGGCTTGCAATCAGTGAAGAAGAAGAAGAAGAAGAAGAAGAAGAAGAAGAAGAAGAAGAAGAAGAAGAAGAAGAAAGAAGAAGAAGCTACTAGTACTAGAATCATCATCAAAATGATAAACAAGAGGAAAGGGACTTTGAATTACATTTTTATATAAAAGAAAACAAATCAAAAACATTGTATTTGAAGAATTGTGTTAAATCTGTGAATGTATTTCCGTTAAATTTTGACATAATTAGCTGAATGTCAATTCCTTTAAAATTTCTCCTTATACATATCCAAAACATATCGCCGCTTCTTCGTCCGTCCGAGCACCGATATCCTGTACACACATACATACAGTCGCATCACTGACTTAACACAGAAGAATCCTGAAAAGATAGTCGTCTAAAAATAGATTTACTTTCATAACATCATATATCAATTAAGTTGTGTATTTGATGGACGTGAATATCTCCTGATATCATTTTCCATAATTAAAATTCATTTTCGGATCATGGTGACGTCTTTCCATCTTCAATGTTGCCTTTTGAGACCGCATCAACTGAACGTTTGTATTGGTGCAGAAACGCGCCACCTAATGGGTCGAGTCCTCGTTTGTATTGATGAAGAAATGCACCCCCAAGCGGATCGAGGGCTCTTTTGTAGCCATGAAGGTAGGTTCCACCTAGTGGGTCTAATGCCCTTTTAAAACCATGGAGATACGTACCTCCTAAAGGATCCAGTGCGCGTTTATAATTATGAAGCCAGGCACCTCCAAGAGGGTCTAAAGCTCGTTTGAATCCGTGCAGATAAGCACCTCCAAGTCGATCAAGAGACCGCTTTTCTTCACTTTCATCATCGTCCATAGCGCGCTTGAAACCATGTAAGTATGCTCCTCCAAGCCGGTCAAGTGAACGTTTTAAATCGTCGTCATCCATGGCACGTTTAAATTGATGTAAGTATGCACCACCAAGTCGATCAAGAGCGCGTTTTGAATCGACCTCGTTCTCGTCATCCATTGCGCGCTTGAACCCATGTAAGTAAGCACCACCGAGACGGTCCAGGGAACGTTTCGAATCAACGTCATCATCATCCATGGCGCGCTTAAATCCATGTAGGTATGCACCACCGAGGCGATCTAACGAACGTTTTGAATCATTATCGTCATCACCGTCATCCATGCTACGTTTGAATCCATGTAGATATGCTCCACCTAATCGGTCCAATGAGCGTTTTGAATCAACCTCATCAATACCATCATCCATAGCGCGTTTAAATCCATGTAAGTATGCACCTCCTAGCCGATCAAGTGAACGTTTTGAATCTACGTCATCATTATCCATAGCGCGCTTGTATCCGTGCAAGTATGCGCCACCTAACCGATCAAGTGAACGTTTTGAATCTACGTCATCATTATCCATAGCGCGCTTGTATCCATGCAAGTATGCGCCACCTAACCGATCAAGTGAACGTTTTGAATCAACGTCGTCATCATCATCCATAGCACGCTTGTATCCATGTAAGTATGCGCCACCTAACCGATCAAGTGAACGTTTTGAATCAACGTCACTATCATCATCATCATCATCCATAGAGCGCTTGTATCCATGTAAGTATGCGCCACCTAGCCGGTCTAGCCCGCGTTTTTTATAGCCATGTATCCACATACCTCCAAGTGGGTCAAGCGCCCTTTTATACCCATGGATGTAAACTCCACCAAGGGGGTCTAGTCCCCGTTTGTATCCGTGAATAAAGGCTCCCCCTAATCTATCAAGGGACCGTTTGGCGGGAATACCATTATCATCTTTTATCGCCTGTAGGACTCGCTTTAAAACAATGAGTTTGTCCTCCGCTGTCCCTGGAGATCCACTCTTGTCTTGTTGGACTTCGTCTTTGCCCTCCCGCGACGGGAAATCCTCATCTTCCACAATGTCCACAACGTCGTATGTATTGCTGTCCTCGTCGTCAGCCTCGCGCGTGCCTTTATGGACATAGATACCACCTAACCTGTCCAGGGGGTCATTACTGGCTGTAGTGGCCGAGTCGGTGTCGGACGTAGGCGAAGGTGTCCAGCCACGTAGATTATTCAACACCCTATGGAGGTCGTCCTGAAACTATACAAGGATGGAAAATGTTAGAAAATGCAGCTGAGGTATTATAATGGCTATTATTCATTTTAATTGATTATTTTCTGCATGAACAGTTAAAAGCATATGTACATGTATGCAATATTTTATTCGATTCGTAAACAAACTTTTTTTAAAGAACAAAGAAATAAAGTGTTTTTGTTTTTAATTTCACAAATAATATACTTAGTACAAATGAGGAAATAAGACACTTTTTCACACATGCTCATGTCTGGCCGAAACCTCTTGATCTACATATCCAAGTTGGCAGCCAGAAATATACGCCAAAGCCCGATACTCCAACATGATCACAGAGACAAATCGTTAGTTAGACGATATGAACACGTGGTCATGTCGTAAGAACCTCGGCTTACTAAACAGTAACTATAGTTCATATTAGAGTTGGCAAATGCCCTGTGTATAAAGAATAATGTATTTCATTCCATGAAAATCAGTTTTCACTTATCACAGATTGTTAATTTAAACAATCATGAACTGGATATCGCCTTCTAACATATGCTAGTGTGCTGCTCCGGACTAGCCCCGGTAAGAGATCACTAAACAGGATTGCAATTAACAATATTATCATTTTATTTTTTTTAAATACGGGGTTATTAAACATTTTATGAAGTCCACCTCTTCTCTTTATCTTCATAATTCCAGCATAACTAATGTATCACCACTTAGCCTAATGGTAAACCTGATTGATCATACATACGAGTACCCTTCATATTAACAGTGTTATTTTTCCGGGAGATCAAATGATATCGTCCTACTGATGTTACTTTCTGTTGTGTTACGAATCAATGTAGACATGAACATAGCATGTGTATTTTTTTTCTATTTTTCTTTTCTTCATTTGCTTGTTTTGGGGATTTCTAAAAAAATCACAATATTTAAAAAAAAGAAAGATCTGGATTATGATATCTGAATATAACATTCTACTGTTTGACGCACGTCTTAGGTCGCAGTTTATAACGAGTTACCCCGCTTGAGATTTAACAAACGAAATTGTGTACATATATATGAATGGCTAAAGCGGAGTAACTCGTTATAAACTGTAACCTAGGATATGCTGTCCATTATACACTGGGTTTTTGTGTGGTCTTATATAAAGTCTCCTATTTCTTGGCGATACGGATATCTTCATCCTCACGATATTTCATTGTCCCATGCCCCAGTCAACTAGAATACAGCTTTTTTTGGTACATTGATTAGTAGAGTTGACTATTAATTCCTGTAAAGCGAGTTAGTTTGTAATTAAGTAGAGGATATTTTCACGTACAAATGTCCCACTGATAGGTTATCACTTTGCTCGGTTGATAATCTGATTAGCTAGGTAATCCCGATTTTATGTTCTTTTTTTTAATGTTTGCGGGAAGTACATTGGTTGAAGTAGGGTGACGTACCAAAGTAAAGAATCATAATAGGACATTAAAACCATGTAATATACAGGAGTATGTAAATGAGCGCTAGGCCACCTGGACTGAGTAGGTCGTACCCCTTGATGCTACAAAATGTAATTGATATTGTGCATGTTTAAACTTTACATCAAGTCCTATGTAATTTTTAACACTCGGTTAAGTTATTCGACAGACTGATACGTAATAATATCAGTGATTTTATTATTATTAGAACATGCACTTATGTTATTACCGACGTATATTCAAATTACACTGGTTGTTGTCTTAAAATATAAGTTACATCGAATTTACATATTTGAATTATAAATATATTAATACATAAGGCCATTAAAGACGATTTACGTTAGAGATGCAATTTACATGAACTACAGTGTCAATGTTTCATTTAAAAAAATTTTTCAACTGTTACAATCAATCAAACATTTAAGGACCTGCCAGAATTTGGAGGTGGAGGAAAGCCGGAGTACCCAGAGAAAAACCACCGGCCTACGGTCAGTACCTGGCAACTGCCCCACGTAGGTTTCGAACTCGCAACCCAGATGGTGGAAGGCTAGTGATAAAGTGTCGGGACATCTCACTTGTTGCATGGTACCATGTATGTGTCTTTACATCTTATTACCGGGTATTTCTGATTAGCGTCATTGTGCGGCATTTCAGCATGTATGCATCATATGGCAAGGTTGTAAGAGGCAACTAAATTTGGGATGTAATATTTTCTTTTGTTTCTAAAGAAATTACTCCCTCCTAGTGCCACCATTGACACTGCCTCTCTTTTGGAATTTAGTTGAGCGTTTGCCTCTCTGAGGAAGACTTTGGGTATTGTCCCCTGGCTGACATATATCGGAGTCCCTAAAGATTTTATCTATTAATTACTACTGCGTAATGCTTAGCATTTGTGGAGTGGGACGACTTGCTCTTCCGTTGTCAGTATAATGTGACCGGGTGCGGTGTCCTGCTGGATGTCTTCGGCAGTATACTTCAGTGGAGTAGCACTTTAAAGTTTGCATATGTCCCACGCTACCATAAGGACGCGAACAAACTACGACAGACTCCCACACACAATCACCACACATAAAATCTCACACACAATTCAATTCAAGTTTATTCCTTAGGCCTTTCAGCCCATAAGAGAAAATTACAACATGTGTATAGATATAAATGCATACAAGTACGTACAATTAGATGAATATATGACAGACGGAGAGTGATCATAATAATAATGGTATTTTCAGGACAATTCAGACATATTGTATATGGAAAATAAGTTACAAACTTTAATAATATACAATCAACCTTTTAGTTTTTTCTGCCCTTTTCCTGAAAGCTAACCCAATAAATTTTCCAATTTTATTCAGTTCTTTTACATTATTAACGCTTAACAATTTTATTAATTTAAAAAAAACTTGGTTTTGTATAATAATACTTCTTAATATATTTTGCACGAATTCTGCATAAAATGGACACTGTAGTAAAAAATGAAATTCGTCTTCAATTTCTTCTAAATGACACCATCGGGAAATGACCAAAGCTGTTGATAGGACTTCAACAGGAATAATCTTTCAAAATAAACCACGTACAGATTACAATTACACACTATAACTGTTCACATGGGTCAGTGCACGTGAGATGGAGATCATTTTGGTATGCTGTCACGCAAGCTTTTCATCAGGATACGTTCATAATGTTAAAACGATCCTTAAATGAATTTTTCATATGACATACATGTCCTAATCACAGCACTTAAATGATGCATTTAACCTGGCACATCATGAAAAGATCAATGAATTTATAAAAGTATACAGTACTCTGTCACATAAAGCGATAGTGCACTTCAGTTGGTTGTTAAATATGGATAGCCTTTATGAACCTGTTATCGTCGGCGAGATGTTAAGATATCTAACCGGTTATCTAGGTCAGAATATCTTGTACTTTTTATGATATACATATAATAAATTGTGTCACCTTAAGGGCACATGCACCAGACCACAATAACGTATTAAAACTTTTCATGTCTGAAAATATCGTTTTCTCGTCTGTTATTTGACATATTCGGGACGATCTATATTACAAGAATGTTGTTTACAAGAGTTCCATCTCGCCAACCCCTGCCCTACCGCCACCCACCACCACCACCACCAACAACACAATTTACCATATCAACAACATCACCAATAACAACAACACCGCAAATGCAACCATTGCCAACAATAAAAACACCATCACCGCCAACAACAACAAAAACGCAACCACCAGCAGCAACAACAGCATCAGCAACAACAACAGAAAAAAAACGATATCAATAATAGCAATGCCAACAACACCAAGAACACCAACAGCGACGTCACCGCTAACAGCAACAAAGACACCATCGACAATAACAACAAAAACATCACCGCCAATAACAACAAAAACATCACCGCCAATAACAACAAAATCATCACCGCCAATAACAACAAAACTGCAAACACCACCATCGCGAGCAACAATTTTAACAACACGATCACAGCTATAACCAACAACAACATGATATAAATTGGAACCAATACTGTCTCGTGATGAACACAAGGGATGGGTAAACAGGTAGTGTAATGACTATGGATTATCAGGCGGATGAATACACAGTCATGTATTTCAAACCTAAATTGTATCAATCATGATATCAGCAGCGGACATATGTATCATATTATCCCAATATGATTATAAGTGGCAACATATATTGCCTCCATCCCGCTCAGCGACCTGAGACGCTTTGTTTCATCCCTCAAGTCTCATTAACGGTATCCTTTATTCATATTATCTGGAATTGACTGTAATTTGTCGCATTTATGAGAATATATCATAATTCTACGAAGAGTGACCCACGTGCATTATAGATGGCTACGATAAAAACACGTTAATTATGGAAAAATAATATGGAGTTGCTAACCCGAACACGTTTTCCCGATTAAACCATCCATCTGTCGCACATTAACGTCCATTGTGTAATATGGAAAGGAAAAGAATCTCGTTCCGCGGAAAATGATAGTCCCTAAGTGAGCTAGCCGCGGATGTATATCCGGTATAATGGTTCCACAGCATTGTAAAATTACTCATAGATAAAAACTTGCTCATCCAATTTGAGCCTAACACGCAAAATCACAACATAGAACTCCATCCGCTCATAGTCGGATGACCAAGTTATTCGTCTAAACGGTTTTAAGAGGATATGGCACTTTTTTCTGGCCACTGTTGATATTAGGCATCAATGCATGTGTATTATAATATCGTTTTGTATTAAAATGCAGTATGAATATCATCGCAACTCCGACAAAAACACGTTCATCAATCTTCCATTTCAACTCCGGATTACCCTTCCTGTACAGTCCAACTATCTCTCATCACAACTCCGGATTACCCTACCTGTACAGTCCGACTATCTCTCATCACAACTCCGAATAACCCTACCTGTACAGTCCGACTATCTCTCATCACAACTCCGGATTACCCTACCTGTACAGTCCGCCTATCTCTCATCACAACTCCGGATTACCCTACCTGTACAGTCCGACTATCTCTCATCACAACTCCGAATTACCCTACCTGTACAGTCCGACTATCTCTCATCACAACTCCGGATTACCTTACCTGTACAGTCCAACTATCGCAATCCATAGACAAACAATACCCCGTACAACTATCTCTCATCACAACTCCGGATTACTCTACCTGTACAGTCCGACTATCTCTTATTACAACTCCGGATTACCCTACCTGTACAGTCCGCCTATCTCTCATCACAACTCCGGGTAACCCTACCTGTACAGTCCGACTATCTCTCATCACAACTCCGGATTACTCTACCTGTACAGTCCGATTATCTCTCATCACAACTCCGGATTACTCTACCTGTACAGTCCGACTATCTCTCATCACAACTCCGGATTACTCTACCTGTACAGTCCGATTAACGTAATCTATAGACAAACAATACCACGTACAACTATCTCTCATCACAACTCCGGATTACTCTACCTGTACAGTCCGACTATCTCTCATCACAACTCCGGATTACCTAACCTGTACAGTCCAACTATCTCTCATCACAACTCCGGATTATCTTACCTGTACAGTCCGACTATCGTAATCTATAGACAAACCATACCCCGTACAACTATCTCTCATCACAACTCCGGATTACTCTAACTGTACAGTCCGACTATCTCTCATCACAACTCCGGATTACTCTACCTGTACAGTCCGACTATCGCAATCTATAGACAAACAATACCCCGTACAACTATCTCTCATCACAACTCCGGATTACTCTATCTGTACAGTCCGACTATCGTAATCTATAGACAAACCATACCCCGTACAACTATCTCCCATCACAACTCCGGATTACCCTACCTGTACAGTATAACTATCTCTCATCACAACTCCAGATTACTCTACCTGTACAGTCCGACTATCGCAATCTATAGACAAACCATACCACGTACAACTATCTCTCATCACAACTCCGGATTACCTTACCTGTACAGTCCGACTATCGCAATCTATAGACAAACAATACCACGTCCAACTATCATCACAACTCAGGTAATCCAACGACTCATCCGCAGCCGTTACAATTGACAACGAGATGCATTTATGCCTGTATACATGCAATAACTCTTTATATTCTCGTGGAGAACATATTGAAATACAATATGGTCATAAAAATGCCAAAGGGTTGTGCATCCGATCTGTTTCCGAGACGAAACTATCGCATGCCTATCGCAGCAAGTGATCCCGTTAGACTCGACTGGCATGTGGGAGGCATTCGGGTTGCTGGCATTTATGACAAAATAAATGACACTGAAGAGTATAATATCATTGTCGTCATGTATATCTTCCCAGCATGACTCTTGAACATCGAACAAAGAAATAATATGGAAGACTATCATGTTCAAAGGAATTAATAGACTTCAAAGACATATCGAAATTGACGTGAAACTGTATATGTATGGAATGTGACATTTCGGTCAGCTGTTCACTTCACATGTCAGATACTGTCGGAATGAGTTTTCCTTTCCTCGTTAACGTTAAAACGTGTTTCATCAGAAGGGAATTATTAGACATACAAGTAGATATTGATGTTCTGAGATGATGTGATGATTTACAAGCAAACTAATTATAAATGCAACTAACCTGCGGCTTAAAATTCGATTTTCTAAGTTTTTTTGTTTTTTTTTTAGTTTTTTTCAGATATGAAACTGTATGGGGGTTTGATTTAAACACGGAAGCATATAGTTTAAACGATTATCATAGATAAAATTCTAAAACAGTAGTAAAAATGAAAACGTCTGTCTCATGCAGTAGTTTAATTCCACTCACATTGCTCTTTCCAGACAAAATCGACTTATTCGTTAAGTATAATATTAATGTAAATAAGAATAAAAAGGAAATATGATCAGCTACAATGCCCTTCTTCCTTGGTTTTAACTACATGTACTCTCAACTAAATTAGACAATAAAACAGCTATGGTGTCTGTTGCCGGCGAGTTGTGTCTGTTCACCATTTCATCCGTCGTAAATGTCTGGATTAACTGTCGTTTGATGTCCACTAAGCCCCACAATACCCTTATCGCAGTTCACTGGCACATATATAGACATACCACCTTTTGTTAAACGTTCGCCCCTATGAGAAAAGCTTTGGGTTATGTCCCCTGGCCAAGACACCATATAGTTGGTATTCTTGCTTAACGCACAGCAGTTTGGGAGTGGTATGACACTGGGTGGGGTGTCCTGCTTGATGTCTTCGGCAGCATACTTCAGTAAGATCGCACTTTAATATCGGCATCAATTTCGCGTTATGTTATCAGAAACATAGCACATACACTTTACTCTTGTATCTCAAACAGCGACGGTTGTCCTAAATGGTCATAGGACTTACGAACATACATTATGCTATTTGAGCTCACTGGCTAATGTGATGCCATCCTGTCTCTAAAAATCGGCTACAAAATTAGTAGGACAGTGATGGTACGCACAAATCAACGCAATGATATTGAACTAGTTCTCCATTTAAAGGAAAATTGCCTTTCCTTATTTGAAAGTTGAAAGTTATTTAAAAAGTAAATGTGAGTCATGTATGGTCAAACATTAACGTCCAATCTACAGAGTAAGGTATTTGGTAGAAAGTCTTAGGTCACAGCTAAATCAAAGTTTTTTCATACAAACGTTTGGTTCATTGTAACCAATCATTATTGGTCACGGAAACGTGCGAGTTTGTAGGGCTTCCGGTAATAAACTCTCGTCCAAGTTGTTGGTATGGTCTAGAGATCAGCAGTGTTACCAATCTGCTTCCAAACCAATATGTCACGTAGAGGATTAGGATTGTTAATTTTAAATTGAGAGCCCAGACGACTTCACAATTATTCTCCCCTTTTAGGGGTTATAAGGGGACTATTTAGACTGTTAATGTGAATTTCATGAGCGAGAAAATGGTAAAACCGAAACTCTTTAATATCACAGCCAAGCGGCAAGTAGGTAATCAACACATCGAGTCTACATTTATAAGACCTAGCTGTTCAGAGGCTGTAATACCTACATGTATATACACATAAACTTTTTCCCTCAACATCAGATTGCCTCACGACAATGATAATAAAGGCGAAAGACGCCAGGTTGAGATTTGGCTTTTTATTTGATATTTCAGATCTTAGTCGAAGTTGGGATTGTATTTTGCTGTTTTATGACGAGTGTTAACTCCAATAAAGATAAGCCTTTTCATTCCACCTATGACGCTATATGTATACGTCTAACAGACAACCATACAGCGGATCATTTTCGCGGGTCAAACTTTTCGCGATTATCTATTAAACGAAACAATTAACTTTTATCGAATTAAAATTTCGCGATCTGACTATAACAGGATATCTAAATTCCGCGAATACTGCTCGAATATGTATCATATAGGTCGATATTGTTTCTTCAGCAAACTCATTATCTCTTACTTGAATTTCTTATTCATCCTTTTACCTTAGAGTATATTTCATTTCCCCCCGTGTCGGTGTAACGCACACTCTACTATATATTGCCACTGGATACATTTGATCAGCTATGTCCGGCCTGCCTACCACATCCACAGCATATTCGACAAATCATGACATTCTGTATTAATTGGGGACGAATAAAAAAAAGGTCAATATATTCAACAAAACAGAATACAACACGAATGGAAATACCCAAACAAGCGACTAGGTAAACACGGTGGGTCTTTTTTGTTGGGAAACATCATGTAGCGCAAATACAGTAACTGGTACCTTTGTACTAGTGTCAGCAGATAGCATACGTAGTGCACCTTGGTAGCAAACAGACATTGAACACGGTGCATCACCATAGCAAATATAACATTGACATTGTACATGAAGTTCACGTCCGTGCCAGACCTGTTCTGTTTCAACAAATCAAAGCACGGACATATCATTTCTCTAGTTAAACACAACGCATCTCTGTAACAGATATATAATTTGCACAACAAATGAGACACGTTTGACATAAAAGTAGGACTATAATAAAAACACGCTCACCACGCTGTTCAGGGTCGGACGTATTTTCTAATACGGTTGTCTTGTGAATTAACAACATCAACATGTGATTATAGCTATCTTCACGTGACCAAAGCTGTCTTCACGTGACCAAAGCTGTCTTCACGTGACCAAAGCTGTCTTCACGTGACCAAAGCTATCAATGAAGGGTCATACATTTAGCTTTTTGTCGACATTAACTGTCGTCACGTGAAATTTAACCGTGGTCATGTGACATTAACTTTCGTCACATGACATAAACTGCCGTCGCGTAACATAAACTGCCGTGACGTGGCAATAATTGTTGTCATGGAACAAAGCTGGTGTCATGCGGCATTAGGTCCAATATATTGTCACATGTGTGTCTTTACCTGGGTAATATCTAGTGGGCTGTTCACCTCTACTGTTACACACACCTATTTCAATTTTGGAAATCGACCTGTCAGTTAATCGAGGTTTGTGATTGTTAGGGAGGTAACGTTGGTAGTATTGACGGTATTACAAGTTAAAATCATTACTGCTCCAGCGTCTTATCCTTAATCCCTGAGATGAACATGTAAACTAAGCAGCTAAAGTGATTTTGTTTCTTTAATCGTCATTGGCTCGTTACACGTATCGCTACTGGTTGTTTCCAGGGAAAACACGCGGACGAATCTAAGACATCATATGATATGATATTACAGATATACTAAACCATTTATAGTGCTTTTACACGAAACTGCCAAAGTAACCTAAATTATTGCTGCTCTGTCGTCAAAGAAAAATTGTGTATGTATTTGTTATCTACTTTAATGTAAGAAGTCGATATTATCAATCCATTAAGGATCTACTATTAATACATATTTATTTTACGGAGGATCATAATTTCCCCCAGCATTTCTCATTATACCACCGCTTTTCTCCTTCCGGGGTTTATTTTCCGACCGTCCTTCCTACATTTGTTTGTGTCAGCTCTAAAGAAGATTCATTGTCAACTAATCTTAGCACAGCTATCTCAGCTTAACAACGGCAAATATTCAATATCTGACCAACTTTTCCATGGACAACACTACTTTTTAACGATCCTAGAGATATAGCACCTAACGTTTCAACCATAAGAAATTCGATCTATAACACTAAATACATTGTATATCGCAGCAAACGCCTTCAATCATTCGAAATTCGATCAATAATCGTACAGATATCGCAGCTATCGTTTCAACAAAATTCTAAATCAAAATTCGATCAATAATCATAAAGATTTCACAGTTTACCTTTAATATAAGTTCATATGTCGATAAATATTCCGAGGGATATCGATGCCATTTTTTTTTTTCAAAATTCAGCACAAAGCATGCTCAAATAGACATCTAAACACTTTTAAATTAAATCGTTAATTTTGTTAATTCACTCTAGTTTACTTTTTTGGAAGATTTACTGATTGGCTTTAACACGTCAAAAAGTATATAATTATCATTATTATAACTAATATCATTTAGGTTATAGCCAAGAATGGATAGTTACATTGAGGATCTTACAAACATCCAATCACCACTCCCTTAACCCCAACAAACATCCAATCACCGCTTCCTCAACCCCAACAAACATCCAATCACCACTCCCTCAACCCCAGCAAATATCCGATCACCACTCCCTCAACCCCAACAAACATCCAATCACCACTCCCTCAAACCCAACAACCATCCAATCACCACTCCCTCAACCCCAACAAACATCCGATCACCACTCCCTCAAACCCAACAACCATCCAATCACTACTTTCTCAACCCCAACAAACATCCGATCACCACTCCCTCAAACCCAACAACCATCCAATCACTACTTTCTCAACCCCAACAAACATCCGATCACCACTCCCTCAAACCCAACAACCATCCGATCACCACTCCCTCAACCCCAACAACCATCCAATCACCACTCCCTCAACCCCAACAACCATCCAATCACCACTCCCTCAACCCCAACAACCATCCAATCACCACTCCCTCAAACCCAACAACCATCCAATCACCGCTTCCTCAAACCCAACAACCATCCAATCACCACTCCCTCAACCCCAACAAACATCCGATCACCACTCCCTCAAACCCAACAACCATCCAATCACTACTTTCTCAACCCCAACAAACATCCAATCACCGCTTCCTCAAACCCAACAAACATCCAATCACCGCTTCCTCAACCCCAACAAACATCCAATCACCATTCCCTCAAACAAAACAAACATCCAATGACCGCTTCCTCAAACCCAACAAACATCCAATCACCGCTTCCTCAACCCCAACAAACATCCAATCACCATTCCCTCAAACAAAACAAACATCCAACCACCGCTTTCTCAAACCCACAATCATCCAATCACCGCTCCCCCAAACCCAACAACCATCCAATTACCATTCCCTCAAACATAACAAGCATCCAATCACCGCTCCCCCAAACCCAACAAACATCCAATTACCATTCTCTCAAACATAACAAGCATCCAATCACCGCTTCCTCAAACCTACAATCATCCAATCACCGCTCCCCCAAACCCAACAACCATCCAATTACCATTCCCTCAAACATAACAAGCATCCAATCACCGCTCCCCCAAACCCAACAAACATCCAATCACCGCTCCCCCAAACCCGACAAACATCCCATCACCACTCCCTCAAACCCAATAGACATTTACCAAACATCAGAAAGACTACCTAAACACGTTCCTATCTGTTCTGTACCACCTGCGGAACATCATTGTTGATGTGTCTGTTCCGAGTCGGTGCTCAACGATTGTATAAACTATATTCATCACATCAAACAATTCACCCAGGCACAGTTACAAAATGTAATTCCGCATCTAGCATGATATATATATTGATACAGGGAAACATGCACCTGTGGGTTTGAATTATTGTATTCTCTGATTAATTTCTGAACCATGCTTAAGAGAAAAATAAAATAGCACTAGAACAAATATATATTAGGGTTTACCCTCTGGGACCAATTAACGATAAAATTGCGCAAGCTGCATCCTTTGCTTACTATATTATCAGACTTCAGGTCGTCTCCGACTTTTGCGGCCGACTGTGGATGAACTCGTCCTTAGGTAGCGTGGAATTTATTTTCTACATTCATTATAAATATTATCTGATATCAGACGCCATATTTACATTCGCAATATCTACACTATATATCTCCAACAATCTGTTATGCAAGTATTCTATGAACCCATTATTTATATTTCGTGATTATTATCATCACGTCTGTGGCCGAGTGGTTAAGATGTCCCGATACTTTATCTCTAGCCCTCCATATCTGGGTCGCGAGTTCGAAACCCACGTGGAGCAGTTGCCTGGTACTGACCGTAGGTCGGAAGTTTTTTCTCCGGGTACTCCGGCTTCCCGCCACCTCCAAAACCTGGCACCTACTTAAATGATTCTGACTGTTAATAGGACGTTAAACGAAATAATCCAAAAGTGACTATTACCATTAGTGACTTGATTGTCATATAAATCCAATCGAAATAGGTAGACTATGCAAACTGATTGAAGTTTCGTTTCGTCAGCTGATAAATCCTTTTCGTGGCTGAGGAAGGATGGGAAGGCCTTACATGTAAATGTGGGTACCAGAAGAATCTGAATCTTTCTTCCAAAGAAATCGAAGAGTTTGTTTGCTGACGGCTCAATTGCAATATTTAGGATGTCTTTGATTTATTTTTCACATGTTGTTTTCAGTGGTGTTTCCGTCTTCTATTTAAGTGGTTTTAATAAAAAGGTCAAGGACACATTGCCAAAACCCTCAAACTAAAATATATCGATGTTTTGCTAGTTGTATAAGAAAACAATCAACATATCAGGACGAAGTTTTATATATGCTGTACTAGGCATAAACTCAAACAGTGCTTATATCGCAATTTACTCGTAACGTTTAATAGTTTACTATCATGCTGTATACGCGTGAAATCTGTTCGGAACCCCTCGCTTCTTCTCGATAGATAGTTGTTTATACGTCACCTTGTTTTTGTTTTTGTTTTTTGTACAGTCAGGGTCATGTTGAGGCTTGATCTCCTTATAGTAACTGATGGCTACCTCACTGAACAACATACAGGATGCCCGTCGCGGGTCATACAGAGCAATGAAGGTAAAGTGTCTAGCTCAAGGACAAGTATCACAAGGAACAAAAGCCGACACGGGTAGGGAGCGTTGAACCACGCCCCTCGGTTATTATACTGGGACAACTTAGTCATGCGCTTTACACGACTGAGCTATCGCGGCTCCTTTATATAACGATTTCTTTGATAAACGTTGACAAAAACATTGATCCGGTTCTGGCAGCATTATCATAACTACCATTATTCACATTTCGATCACTTTTGTTCAATTAAGTGTTTTTATTGCGGATTGAAAGAAGAAACTCCTTTGAAAATCTGACTTTCGTTTTCTTTCCTTGTGGTGCCATGTAGAAGTATTGAAATACCCCCAATGGAACCCTTCTGATTCCAAGTTTAGAATCGTTCCGCCTGTCATGCTCAGCGAAAGTGACATCACTTGACCTAAATTTTACTTGGTGAGTGCTGTCGATGAATGAGATGTTTTCACGCTCGTAAAACGTGGTTTTATTTCTCACTGTACTTTCAAGTGTCTCAATAGAATCCTACTTTTGTTCATATTTGGTCGTCGTTCAATCGATTTTAGGTTGTACCTTTGTTTACATCGCGTGTACTCGATCGTTTTCGTGGAAATATTCAGTTCAAACGTTTGGATGGCTTTCTATTACGACTGATAGAGATTTATGAAGTCTTTGAGAATGAAAAGCGTTACAACATGACGTGGTTTGACTGGCAATATGCAATTTCAAATCAGAAAGTTAAATCCGATACTTTTCGGTCATTTCACAGCTGAAAAAATCATCATCGATTTTTTTCTAAGCACATTGCATGTAACATTGGGGCGTGCATCACATACCCATGGCCGTCTGAAGTTTCCTCACACCCCAAGAGATGTGTCTTTCTGACCAGAGTTACACCAAACTACGTCTTAGAACAATTTTATCGCTGACAACAGGGGAGGGATTTGTTCGTACGTAAATGTCATCCCTTGTCCTCTGGGACATTAAAGTGTGTCTAAAGACTGATCCCATCAGCAGCATAAGCCATCAGTGTCCATATTGAGCATACTGTTAAGACATTAATCTAACTCAAGTGCACTGGCCTCTATATGACACAGAATCATGGAAAACAAGGATGTCCAAACGAAGGAATGTCATTTATAGCATCTGGTTACAAAAAATATTTGTCTTTTTTACCTCAATGTTTTGTCATACGTACAACTTATATATATCTGTGGATATATTAGTCATCTACGTTGCGGACGTGGAGACTGGAATTGATCTGCTATGCTTATTACAACCATAGGACATTTATCACTTCCTTGATTTCTAATCAACCTTAAATTCTTGATTTCCTCTGCCAGGTATACGGTAAGAAAATAGCTCTTCAATATTTCAAGGATTAATCCTGGATGATACATCATATTATATATATATCTGTATATTAAAAAGCAAATGACTTAGACCGAAATTGCTCCCAATGCAGCAATAATTTCAACATGTCTAAGCCAACTCTGTGTCATGTATTATCACCACAAAGGCGAAAGGACAAATGTACATGCACATTGCATATCTTACTTATATGATATTGATACGCTTGATTTATTGAATTATTGGTCCTCATTTTGACCGCCATTTTATCTGTTTGTGTTGTGTATCGAAGTATTTATGTATTATTGTAGCGTCATAACATTTCAACCTTTTTTTTTTATTTTTAAGATATAATTAGATAATAACAGACACGTGTTCACTTTGTCATCATTACTTGGTAACGTATATAGCAAGTGTAACCTGTTGTTGCTTGGTAACGTATGTAACAAGCATAACCTGTTGTTGCTTGGTAACGTATATAGCAAGTGTAACCTGCTGTTGCTTGGTAACGTATGTAACAATTGTAACCTGTTGTTGCTTGATATTGTCTGTGTCACGTCGCATATGCTGTTGCTTAGTAACGTCTCAGATAAATGTCACCTATTGTTAAATACTAACGTTTGTACCACGTGTCACCTGCTGTTGCTTGGTAACGCATGTAACAAGTGTATCCTGTTGTTGCTTGGTAACGTATGTAACAAGTGTATTCTGTTGTTGCTTGGTAACTTATGTAACAAGTGTAACCTGTTGTTGCTTGGTAACGTATGTAACAAGTGTAACCTGTTGTTGTTTGGTAACGTATGTAACAAGTGTAACCTGTTGTTGTTTGGTAACGTATGTAACAAGTGTAACCTGCAGTCACTTAGTTACGTCTGTAATACGCGACACCTTCCGGTGTTTGATGATTTCTGTGACAATTGTCTCAATCTGTTATCCGACTCATTAACCGATGCCTTGCATTTTCAGTAGCTTTTTTTTCTATTTTTAATTGCGTTCTGTAGATTATTCAATTATTCCTTTACTTTGCAAATCATCATATTTAGAATTCATCTTCGAATGCGCTGTTATGTGTGCTAATTTAAAGTTATAGATATATTCTAAAAGAAATAGTGATGTTCGTTAGTCATCTTGTGTTCAAAGCAGGTATTGTCTTCCAAATTCCGTAGGATATCTTTCATCATCGACATACAGGTATGACATTTAATTTTAATACACCATTGAAATAATAGATGCTATCGCTGTTACCATTTTAGCTCGAATACAAAGACTTCCAGCAGATCAAAGTATATATCCGTAATGCACAGCACACTAAGAACCAGCTGATATGTCAAAACGGTTTTCTCTATCACGCGACACAACGCTATTTTAAATAAGCCGGGCATTTAAAAGATAGCATAATTAAATGATGAAAATCTATAATTTTTAAGAAGCAAAAGAGCAAAACCAAAACCACAAATAGAAAGTGTAATTCTAAAAAAGGAATTAAAAAGTATGCATAGCCTGCCAAAAACAAAACAAACAAACAAAAACAAAAAACAAAAAAAACGGAGACTAAGACCAGGTGATTCGTAAGATTGGGCGTCCTCTTCTTCATAGACGACAAAAAAAACGGAGACTAAGACCAGGTGATCCGTAAGATTGGGCGTCCTCTTCTTCATAGACGACATTCGCATGTCTAATCCAGGTTTAGTCACACTCTCAAAAAAGATTAATATGTTTCTATTAACTGTAATTAGTATGTTTCAGTAAGGAGATGTTATAAACCCTTAAGTAAATCAGTCTTGTAGATAGTTCAGATATTATGGTGAGCTCTTTATCATCACTAATGAAAGACTCAGATCAAGAATAACTGATAGGAAATGTGACATTCTGATGGTTAACATGCAAAGCGCTATTTATCACAATAGAACTATGTAAGCCTTCTGGGTCCGCACTCTCGGTTTCCTGTCGTCCTGCCAACACCTATACTTCTACTGAACTATTTAGCTAAAACAAAATGTGATCCTTTACTAGAATAAATATAAGGGATATTGGGTTAACATTTATAATAACTTTATAGTAGAGTTTCGGGGAAATACGGTTTCGCGGCTTGCTTTTAGTAATCAGTACATACAATGAACTGCCTGTTGTCGTTTATTTACAAAAGTGTGAGTAATGTGATCCATTGACTCTCATGTTAAATTTAGTAGACCTGCTCACGGCTAGATAATCCAATCAGTTTTATTTGATATAGTGAAAAATAGACGATTTCTACAGTAAATCGAGTGCAAAATGATCGTGTTCTTAATTAAATCAGCTAAAATTGTCTCTGTCAAGAGCCTGGAGCTTGTAATCTTTACCTTTGAAGGCAGTGCCCTAGTTTGTTTTAAAGAGAATGGGGATATCTATTCGAGCTGTTATATGTGTATGTATCAATTAAAACAAGACAGGAGAATACTAATATATATTCCATAACATCAAATGACAGAGTCGCATATATTTGTTTTTATCGTGATTTAAAATCTGTAGGTTCATCCAGGAATGGAATAAAAATGCACACAATATACTGGCCACACAACGATAGCGTCACAGAATAGCAATGCCAGTCAAAGAACAACTCCGAAAAATCTACAATACTATTTTACTTTTGAGGCATTTGGAACTCATCCAGAAACAAAGGTAGCCACAAATATGTCCATGTAACGTTGCCATGGTATATTATCCGATATTAAGTCTTTCATGTCAGAGTTACGGTCGTAATCCAGGTCCTAATAATATCCACTGAAGATCGTAATGGGAGCATGGAATTGTAAGCGCTCGTGCAAGTTTTATAAGGAATCACGAGACAGGTTAAACATGCGTTATCTGCCAGCGTCACGTTAACACAAACAACATGTTTACGACCCTCAGGAAGTCTCGCATTAACGGACAATTACATTATCTTGTCAATTAAACATTTAATACTCTATTAAATTAATAAACGTCCAAAATTTAACTTTATTTTTCGTATTAAACCTTGGAATGAAATGGCAGTAGTACAGTATCATGACAAGGCTTTATAGAAATTTAAATCAACCATACAAAGCTTTGTGATTGTTGACTGAGCAAAGTGTGAACAACCCTTTGTACATGTAATATGAACCAAAGCCGAGCTTAAACATAAATATTGCAAAACGTGTTCCCAGTCATGAGGTTAGTTTCTCTACAGATGATAAATTGCCTGTTAAACGTCAGCACAGCTTTTGTTTTCGTTCGGATGCGTTTTATACATATTGTGAACTGCTCAGAAATAATTCGTGGTTGATAACCTTCCTACAGACTGTACTCCCAGTATAAGGAGTCCACGTGATATGTCCAAGACCGTAACTTTATCAGATCTAGACTCAAATTCCATGCATGATATATAGACATAAAAGGCAAATAGCAATACTATAGGCGCCTAAATATTTTTCACGACAACCAATTAACTGACTTCCCGTAAAGACCATTTAATTTTGTCGTTAACATGCATACATATAATATGTTAATAGTCTTAAAACATCAAAACTTTTGAACAATTTAAAATTATTTTTTGATAAGTTTTAATACGAAATTTTATATACGATATGGTTAATAGTATTCATGGAATATCATTTTATTTTATGAATGATGTTTCTTTTGTATAATTAACCACAAGGAGACAGAATAACAAAGTTTGTTGATCAAAAATCGTGATATTGAACTGACTGAGATATTATTCCGCCAAAGAGTTCGTACTGGTGCTCCAAAACAACTCTAAGCGTTAGTTCGCTTCAAAGCGTTCAGAAGATCGTTAATATGTAAAAAAAAAAAAAAATCCATTATATATATGTGAAGTTATTTACAGTAAGAGGTTCACAGAGTTATTTATTTTAAGTGTAGGGGGAACGATAACTCCGCTAGGAGATTGAATATTTCGCCTTCCTCTGTTTCAGGGTTGCTTCCCTTCGTTAAGAATTTGCCAAATTCTCAGACAGAGCAGACACGGAATCATATTAAAAAGTTAACTAAATCTGTTATCTTCCAAAAGTGTCATAATCTTCGTAGACAAACACTATTTCAATTATGATTTTCTGCCAAATCATCACACCGAATCCCATGCGTCTCCTAAGGATATCGTACAAATAAAAGCAATTGCGACGAAGAAAGAAATACCATACAAACCCCATTACAAACGGAACGCTTCACTTACTGTTCTCATTATGGTTTTATTGATATTCCCATGGTGTCGAAACTCACTAGATTTTAAATAAAAAAAACCAAAGAGAGCGAATATTGCATGACAGATTCGAATTATATTGATTCGATAAAGCACAGCACCAATAATTAAGAAAAAGTTGTGAGGTATGCATGTGATCTTAATAAGGAGGGGGTTATGATAAACACCCATTGTTGTGTTTTATTAATGAAGTGTACACTTGTATGAATACGGAGTAACACGAACGTTGGTCCAGGTCGTAACGCCAAGAATACACAGAAATTGTTTTTAATTTGATCAATCGCAAATGTGTTTTTTTTTTAAGTTAGTCGACAATTTCTCTCCCTTCATACTTTTTTTTTATTTTCATTTTGCCTTTTATCTCAAGTCAGATAAAACATTGTATATTTATATATTTTTAAAATAAGAAACACATCAATAATAAAAATGGGTGCCCGTTTTATACGAGATTTTACCATAGTTTTTCAGTGATAACATATCAGTGACGAGACTCGATTTACAGTTATGTATGACCTTGACCGGAACATCGTGTCGGCTGATATCAGAGAGGGGAGTCACGTGATGGAAATGAGTAGGTGAAATGTGGATATCAAGGAGATGTGGTCAATAGCATCAGTACTTTACTGTAATTCATAACACTTCAATACACTGTTTAGATTTTACTATTAGTTAACTATGGTAGCTAGTTACGCCAACAGCCCGATCGGAAAGCCGACACGGGGTGTCGAATTATCTCTCATACTAGTCAACCGAGGTAAGTCGCTGCTAAACACCGAACATTTTACAATCGAGTAGAGATAATTATTTTAGTTAACACAGTTCTTGATTCAGTAGTTAATTAGCTGAATACTGCTTTGCAACCTTGTTGTTATTTGTGTAATAACTAGATGATAAAACATCGCCTATAAACATGTGTGATATAATAGAAATCATAATTCAAAACATAAAAAAATCAGCGATTTATCATGTTGTTGTTGTTGTTGTTGTTGTTGTTGTTGTTGTTTTTTCTATACTACGACATGCGATTTCAGTGACGTTTGACTGTTATTATTACAAGGGTAAGCATTTTATATTTATAATGATATAAAATCAAACGCTTATTTTTCTCTATGCCATATACTAATTTAAGGCTGAAAAAATACTTCGGAAATTTATTTGAATATCAACGAATTAAATTTTATATTACAGCGGTTTATGTTTGCTGTGAAGATTGTTCTATGTTGCTGAAGCATCAAAATCAAATATTCCCTGACATTTTCTAAATTGAAAATACCATATGCATAATGAAATAGGATATTCAGAAAGCTGGTAACGATTGTTGTCAGTGATGTTTTTTTTTTTCAAAACCTGTTATCTTTTATCATTCTTATTCACGTGCATAGTTCATAATAATAGAAAAGCGATTGACCGGAAACGCCAGCAGCAATTACGATATGGGGGAGTGTACAGGAAGTAACCAGAACGTGTATTATTTCCGGTCAGCTCGAACAACCGGAAGCCTAAAATATTATTTGACTGCTTAAAGAGAAGCTATTGTTGACCTAAAGAGCGGTTTTACATAAATACTAGGTCTGTAAGCATAAGACGAATAAGAAATTAGGTCTAAAATCAAATTTACGAGCAAGTTTAAGTGTGTAAAACAGGAGCTTTCAGTGTGCGTTATATATAAGTTGTGTCAATGGTCCGTTGGCACTCTATCATCATGATTAAGAATTGGAATCCAATCGCCGTTCCTTCACTAGCTGGTCTCGTCAGTCACGGAGAAACACAGATTTCCGCCAAATGTTCAAACACTATCCGTATAGCCGACAATCACTTTTTAAAGCATATCCTTTATTTACATATCCGTCTTCCATCCACATAGTCCATATATGTCCTCTATTTACATATCCGTCCTCCATCCACATAGTCCATATCTTACCTTTATTTACATATCCGTCTTCCATCCACATAGTCCATATATGTCCTCTATTTACATATCCGTCCTCCATCCACATAGCCCATATCTGTCCTATTTACATATCCGTCTTCCATCCACATAGTCCATATCTTACCTACATTTACATATCCGTCTTCTATCCACATAGTCCATATCTGTCCTATTTTTACATATCCGTCCTCCATCCACATAGTCCATATCTTACCTTTATTTCCATATCCGTCCTCCATCCACATAGCCCATATCTGTCCTATTTTTACATATCCGTCTTCACAGCCCATATGTGTGCTCTAATTACATATCCGTCCTCCATCCACATAGTCCATATATGTCCTCTATTTACATATCCGTCTTCCATCCACATAGCCCATATCTGTCCTATTTTTACATATCCGTCTTCCATCCACATAGCCCATATCTGTCCTCTATTTACATATCCGTCTTCCATCCACATAGCCCATATCTGTCCTATTTCCATATCCGTCCTCCATCCACATAGCCCATATCTGTCCTATTTTTACATATCCGTCTTCCATCCACATAGTCCATATATGTCCTCTATTTACATATCCGTCCTCCATCCACATAGCCCATATCTGTCCTATTTTTACATATCCGTCTTCCATCCACATAGTCCATATCTGTCCTCTATTTACATATCCGTCTTCCATCCACATAGCCCATATCTGTCCTATTTTTACATATCCGTCCTCCATCCACATAGCCCATATCTGTCCTATTTACATATCCGTCCTCCATCCACATAGTCCATATCTGTCCTCTATTTACATATCCGTCCTCCATCCACATAGTCCATATCTCTCCTCTATTTACATATCCGTCTTCCATCCACATAGTCCATATCTGTCCTATTTTTACATATCCGTCCTCCATCCACATAGTCCATATCTTACCTTTATTTCCATATCCGTCCTCCATCCACATAGCCCATATCTGTCCTATTTTTACATATCCGTCTTCACAGCCCATATGTGTGCTCTAATTACATATTCGTCTCCAACCGCTTTCTTTCGGTATATTTACGTAAATAATACATTCCATATATCCGTCAGCTATCGTAACATAGTGACCTATATCCACATATTTCAGAGCAAATTTTATTATAACTTTTGTCAAAAGTTATATAATGGAGTACTTATATATAACCACAAGACTTTGAACTCATTTCTGTGGCATCATTGTTATAGATTACCTGCTATGAATTAATAAACATGATTACAAAACTGTAGTCTTAAACCTATCACCCTCTATCGTCATATACATGTACATTGTGTCAGACCCTTATCAACATATCAAACCATGAGTATTACGTCACATCCACTAACGACGTACACGCACATGCATGTAACAATGCCCCACAAGTTTAATATTCTAAAGTCAAAAGAAGATAAAAGGGATAATCAGGGAGTTTAAGTTTGTAATTTTCAATAAACGTTTAATATGTGGATCGAACGCAAATCTAGATGCTATTTACAAACCCACTTTCGGAGATCTACTGTATTAGATTGAGAAGACAAGAGACTGTAATTTCTGTTTTGCCATCATTAATACCTAACGCCACATTACCAGTCCGCTACGTCAGAACAATGGGGGCCGCTGCTGATAGGACAGCTATAGACAATGCATGGAATAGCACTAATACCGATAACATCAGACTGGATCGGAGATGGAACCTCGCCATTAATGGGAGAGGATGTGTCTATATTAGCGATAATGGGGTCGTTTACTACATCCTAATATTGGTGAAAGTCTTAATCACTTTGATTGTATCTCATACACAGGTATATTCTTCCACTATCGATTATGACAGCGCGTTTCCTTTAACACATAATACTTAAGTAAGATATTTAATAGCTTCACCCATAAGAATGGTATCTAATTCAGGTATGTGTCAAGAAATCCTTAGCGTTTAGCTCTCGCGTGGTGATGCTAAATGAAGACATGTTTACCGAGTATTTGTTGTGGATTGGTATAGCCGCAATGACGTCAGATAAAATGGGGATGATAGGGCATGACCTCGTCTCCATCTCCAGTCTGTCCGATACGATAATAAAGACTGATGACAAAAAATGTAGAGGGACACCCGATACTGTGACTTTTAAGCATCCTCTATAAAAGGAGGTCCTCTAGATACACCTACTAGGACAACGGATGTTATGTCATAATAAAAAGACCTAGCGCCAAAACGTAAGAATATTGTAATTATTCCTATAATACACTGAAGTCTAAATTTGTTTATTCTATTATACAAATTAAAGAGAAAGTTCCAGACTAAAGCATAAACATTACAAAATTTTATCTATAATTAACGTAAAAGTTTATTATAGTATTTAAAACTGTGTTCAATTACAAAAGGTATATCGCAAAGGAAATGGAAACGAGAAATTATAATTTAGGCAAAGAAATAGATAAGTTTGGTAAAAAGTCATCGTCATAAAAACTGTTCCGTGTATATGACGTACATTTTTGCCACAAGCACCATACATATGCTGTGAAAAGAGGAATAAAGACTATAAAACGGAATATAATGACTGGATTAGGGACGGAGAGTATGGAAATGCTATGAGAAGAGTATACAGAAAATGGACTGGACTACGGAATAGAGACTGGAGAACGACTTAAATACAGGGATCAAAGAATGAAGAATGGAGTACGGCGACTGGACTAGAGAATAGAGACTACTGGAGTACGACTTAAATACAGAGGTCAAAGACTGAAGTCTGGAGTACGGCGACTGGACTAGAGAATAGAGACTGAAGAATGGAGTACGGCGATTGGACTACGGGATAGAGACTGAAGAATGGAGTACGGCGATTGGACTACGGGATAGAGACTGAAGAATGGAGTACGGCGATTGGACTACGGGATAGAGACTGAAGAATGGAGTACGGCGATTGGACTACGGGATAGAGACTGAAGAATGGAGTACGGCGACTGGACTACGGGATAGAGACTGGAGAATGGAGTACGGCGATTGGACTACGGAATTGAGACTGCAGAATGGAGTACGGCGACTGGACTACGGAATTGAGACTGAAGAATGGAGTACGGCGACTGGACTACGGGATAGAGACTGAAGAATGGAGTACGGCGACTGGACTACAGAATAGAGACTGAAGAATGGAGTACGGCGACTGGACTACGGAATAGAGACTGAAGAATGGAGTACGGCGACTGGACTACGGGATAGAGACTGAAGAATGGAGTACGGCGACTGGACTACAGAATAGAGACTGAAGAATGGAGTACGGCGACTGGACTACGGGATAGAGACTGAAGAATGGAGTACGGCGACTGGACTACGGAATAGAGACTGAAGAATGGAGTACGGCGACTGGACTACGGAATAGAGACTGAAGAATGGAGTACGGCGATTGGACTACGGGATAGAGACTGAAGAATGGAGTACGGCGACTGGACTACGGAATAGAGACTGAAGAATGGAGTACGGCGACTGGACTACGGAATAGAGACTGAAGAATGGAGTACGGCGATTGGACAACGGGATAGAGACTGAAGAATGGAGTACGGCGACTGGACTACGGAATAGAGACTGAAGAATGGAGTACGGCGATTGGACTACGGGATAGAGACTGAAGAATGGAGTACGGCGATTGGACTACGGGATAGAGACTGAAGAATGGAGTACGGCGACTGGACTACGGGATAGAGACTGAAGAATGGAGTACGGCGATTGGACTACAGAATAGAGACTGAAGAATGGAGTACGGCGACTGGACTACGGGATAGAGACTGAAGAATGGAGTACGGCGACTGGACTACGGGATAGAGACTGAAGAATGGAGTACGGCGACTGGACTACAGAATAGAGACTGAAGAATGGAGTACGGCGATTGGACTACGGGATAGAGACTGAAGAATGGAGTACGGCGACTGGACTACGGGATAGAGACTGAAGAATGGAGTACGGCGACTGGACTACGGAATAGAGACTGAAGAATGGAGTACGGCGACTGGACTACGGGATAGAGACTGAAGAATGGAGTACGGCGACTGGACTACGGAATAGAGACTGAAGAATGGAGTACGGCGACTGGACTACGGAATAGAGACTGAAGAATGGAGTACGGCGACTGGACTACGGAATAGAGACTGAAGAATGGAGTACGGCGACTGGACTACGGGATAGAGACTGAAGAATGGAGTACGGCGACTGGACTACGGGATAGAGACTGAAGAATGGAGTACGGCGACTGGACTACAGAATAGAGACTGAAGAATGGAGTACGGCGATTGGACTACAGAATAGAGACTGAAGAATGGAGTACGGCGATTGGACTACGGAATAGAGACTGAAGAATGGAGTACGGCGACTGGACTACGGGATAGAGACTGAAGAATGGAGTACGGCGACTGGACTACGGGATAGAGACTGAAGAATGGAGTACGGCGACTGGACTACAGAATAGAGACTGAAGAATGGAGTACGGCGATTGGACTACAGAATAGAGACTGAAGAATGGAGTACGGCGATTGGACTACAGAATAGAGACTGAAGAATGGAGTACGGCGATTGGACTACAGAATAGAGACTGAAGAATGGAGTACGGCGACTGGACTACAGAATAGAGACTGAAGAATGGAGTACGGCGACTGGACTACAGAATAGAGACTGAAGAATGGAGTACGGCGATTGGACTACGGAATAGAGACTGAAGAATGGAGTACGGCGACTGGACTACAGAATAGAGACTAAAGAATGGAGTACGGCGACTGGACTACAGAATAGAGACTGAAGAATGGAGTACGGCGACTGGACTACGGGATAGAGACTAAAGAATGGAGTACGGCGACTGGACTACAGAATAGAGACTGAAGAATGGAGTACGGCGATTGGACTACGGGATAGAGACTAAAGAATGGAGTACGGCGACTGGACTACGGGATAGAGACTGAAGAATGGAGTACGGCGATTGGACTACGGGATAGAGACTAAAGAATGGAGTACGGCGACTGGACTACGGAATAGAGACTGAAGAATGGAGTACGGCGATTGGACTACGGGATAGAGACTAAAGAATGGAGTACGGCGACTGGACTACGGGATAGAGACTGAAGAATGGAGTACGGCGACTGGACTACAGAATAGAGACTGAAGAATGGAGTACGGCGACTGGACTACGGAATAGAGACTGAAGAATGGAGTACGGCGACTGGACTACGGGATAGAGACTGAAGAATGGAGTACGGCGACTGGACTACGGGATAGAGACTGAAGAATGGAGTACGGCGATTGGACTACGGGATAGAGACTGAAGAATGGAGTACGGCGACTGGACTACGGGATAGAGACTGAAGAATGGAGTACGGCGACTGGACTACGGGATAGAGACTGAAGAATGGAGTACGGCGACTGGACTACGGGATAGAGACTGAAGAATGGAGTACGGCGATTGGACTACGGGATAGAGACTGAAGAATGGAGTACGGCGACTGGACTACGGGATAGAGACTGAAGAATGGAGTACGGCGACTGGACTACAGAATAGAGACTGAAGAATGGAGTACGGCGATTGGACTACGGAATAGAGACTGAAGAATGGAGTACGGCGACTGGACAACGGGATAGAGACTGAAGAATGGAGTACGGTGATTGGACTACGGGATAGAGACTGAAGAATGGAGTACGGCGACTGGACTACGGGATAGAGACTAAAGAATGGAGTACGGCGACTGGACTACGGGATAGAGACTGAAGAATGGAGTACGGCGACTGGACTACGGAATAGAGACTGATGAATGGAGTACGGCGACTGGACTACGGGATAGAGACTGAAGAATGGAGTACGGCGACTGGACAACGGGATAGAGACTGAAGAATGGAGTACGGCGACTGGACTCCGGAATAGAGACTGAAGAACGACTTAAATACAGAGGTCAAAGATTGAAGAATGAAGTACGGCAACTGGACTAAGGGAGAAGAGAGACTGAATTATGTCTTACAAAGATTTTAATACCAAGTTAAGAGAATGGAATAAGGAGCAAGGTGACGAGTTTGATACAACGTGTCAAGAGTACGGGATACGACGACCGTAGCACGGAAGTCAGTGTCACGTGAGTACAGAGAGGTCTCCTAGCACCCATCTGTTCTATTATCTCACACTCTCGACTTATTTAGAATAGAAATACATTAATCTGACAAGACTTGAAAGGATCAACCTTTCCTAATCAGTAATTATTTCTGACGAGGTCGACTTTCCTTAGAGAATTAAACTTTGTTAATTAACAAACTTTGGGAAACATTAACTTGTAATCCTGTATAAATCTCTCAATCCATCCATCAACAGTCGGATGGACAAGGTCGAACCCAAATTAGATTTGCACGAGATCACGGATAAAATGGTATACTCTCGGGTTGTCAAAATGTCACAAAGCGAACGTCTACATTAAGTTTCTTCGCACCGATTTGTTTCTGGTACGGTATCCTACAATATCCCTTTAATCTCAATTCTGTTAGTTTGCAATTTTGTTTCATGGTTTCAACTATATATAACACAATTTCGGAAAATAACATACATGCAGGAGTCATATTTGTAGTTATATCAATGATTTATAGGAGAAAATCAAAATAAATAAATAATGAAACTATTCCAGATAAATCTGTTTGTAATCAGTTAAATTATCTGACAGTGTACCCTGCTTTTGATGGTAATCCCGAGTAATATCAAATCTATTTAAGTACAGATTGATTACTAGAAATAAACTCCAAAAGTTTTAATTTAACCGAAACCGAAATTAGACTTTTGCGAATGATTGTAGTAACATTGTAATATAACGACCTGGTGGCACTCGGTGTATCTCTCGTAAAAGTAGTGGCACACGTGGGTATAATAGACAATATCGCGTTTTACTGTTGGTCGTGTAATTTAACTCTCAATTGACACTATATTTGTCTTTCCACAAATTGTTGAAATGTATTCCCTTGTCACGGAATCAATTAATTTGTTAATTAGCCCGCCATGCTTTGCCATGAATACAACGCTACATCACCTTGTGTTATTAGCTGCAAATGTCAATCAAAGACAAACTACTTACGTCATCAGCCAGGGGTATACATATCACCTTAAAGTTGTTGGAAGGCCAACATAACACTAGCTAGCGTGGTTGAGACGGTATCGACCAATAGACGGAGTCATAAAAAACCACAGATACAAATGAAGACGTAGCTCTAACTGAGAATCAGACCAGATGTTTGTGAAGAGTAAGCGTCTTCTTACTCATCGACGAAATCCTTAACGTAAATCTATGTCTACGTATTAAGAGTTATGTCATATATCATATATAAAAGAGAACGTGGAAATTGACAACGGAACTACCAGGCATAACAAAAATGTTAACTGTATTTGACAGATTCCATTAAAATGTCGTTAAATGTATATGTTGTATATACTTTTACTAATAGGGTATGTGTTGGCTTGAATTTGGAGTATACAATGTTAAGGCATCTAGGAAGGCTACATAGCGTGTACCCTCGGTTTTCAATTATAGGAATAATAATAAATTGTACTTTTATAGCTTCGGGTGAGTTTTAAACTCAAAAATCAATAAAATTATGCATGTAAACTTTTGGATATAAGATTAATTGGGTAAAATTGTAAATGGTGCATGAGTATATGAATTTACGATATTCCAGACAGGCGGTATGCGGAAGCTATCTATAAATAGTAATGATTATTGCATTTAATCCTTGATCATATAGCGGAAATGGCTACCCACCTCAGATCTGCGATTAGCGCTGGCTGCAGCCGTGAAATTTTCAGTTCTAGGTTTCTGTTCAATACGGTCGTAAAATAAGAGCAGGACTCGTTATTTACATTTTATATCCCATTGAATATGTCTCTATCACGTACGGACACGCATGCTAAAGCTTAGCATTTTATCTGTTCAACGGAAATAGAATAAAACAAATTTCCGGAATTTTCATTACGGCCCTTGTTCCGACTTTTAGAATATAATCCGTATTTTAGCCAGGCTAAGAAGCAATTGCGATCGTTTATTTTCGAGAATACATCAATATATTTTACGCATCCACTATCTTAAACCGTCGGGAAGCCTGATCTATCTGAGGTGTTTAGACTATATACATTGTATTTTATCACTAGAATTAATATTGTGCATGGACTAAACTTTGTCAGTATCAAGAAAACTGGACCATTTTAGTACCGTTTATGTTTGTTGGCGATTCATTTGATCTGAACACAAATCCTAAAACATTTGCTGGAGAGACCTTTGGTATGAGTCCATAGAGATCTGCTATAGAAAAACTGCCAATTAAAAGATAAAAGTTGTATAGTGCCTTTTCTCTCAGCAGAAGCCATTTTGTCGTAAAATTTTAAAACCTTAGCCGAATGTACTGTGACACGTGTTAATACTATCAAAACTTATCTTCAGGGAAAAAAAAGTAAAAAAGAGAATGTTTGACCTATTTACACGCTACACGTGGCCTTTTATTAAACAATCCCTAATATCCTCCCTATCGAAGATACTAATTAGATTTAGACTACAAGCATATACCTGTACGGATTTGTCCACTTACTCTACGTCCGTCCTCCAGAGATACTGCTATTCAATTACAGCCGAACGGAATAACACTTCCTTCGTGTTTCGTGAAATCGGGGCGGTATTAATTCTCGTGGGCAAAACAAGACTGATAATTAAAAATGGACACACGACCATCCGTGTGACGGTCTTCCTCTGACAAACACAAGTCTTAATCGTGCGTGCCTGCTAACACAACAGGCAAAATAAGCTAACTTGATACCATCGACCATTTCATCAGATCGAGTCCAGAGTTTGTTGGTATGGAGGAAGAGGGTATATGATTATTTTTATCTTGATAGACGACCTCATCTTGTATCTGTTTATAAGAATCCAAGATATAGTTTCCATATACAATGTATAAACATGTAAAGGTTTAGTATTTCGTTGTACTGTAATACAGCATTGTACATAAAACAGCTCTGCTGAGAACGAGGCTCTAAATACAGGTTACGCGCGCATGAAAGCGTATTAGTAAGACCATGACAAAAAATAATTAAAAACCGGATATGGATTAGGTTAAAGAAATCTCAACACCCATGTTCAATCATATACTTACTGTCACGGACATAAAACAACTCAATATTTGCTTTTTTTCCAAAATAGCATAGAATGTGAGGTTATGTTAACCTCAACTTTACATATGTAAATATTGGAATATCAATACAATACACCACAGGTACTTGGGACAGATTCCCAATCCACGGTCCATATCTACATGTTTATGGTAATATCTACTACATATACTATGACCATGGTATGGGGATAAGAACCGACTCCCTATGTCAAGCACTACTGAAGTACAATATTGTACTTATCACGCCTACGTGCTTTGGTATTAATAAATATTAGATACTAACGCAGGACTCAAAAGAAATGCCAATCAAATGACACACGGCGGACCGAACTCGGTCTGGTCCTAGGTACAGCCGCTAAGATGTTCTGTATTACTTGTGATCCGATCTACAACTGTATATCCTGTCCAGATCAGTATTAATCCTCAGTTGTCCCTCTCCATCGTCTCTAGCCACGTCCCTATCCCCTTCCACCTTCCTCCTCCCCCTTCCTCCATCTGTGTTCCCAATCATATATCTACGAACTTCCAAAATTAAAGCAGCCGCTATACAATCCGAACGGCGTAATGTGACATAGGAAATTGAGCGTTGATTTCATTAGACGCTGTTCAATAGCACATGGGCATCACTTAGAGAGACAAAGAATGATTCACAGATAGGCAGGATGTAATGGATAAATACGACGATGGACATTTAGAGTAAGTCATGTTACCACGTATGAATAGGAGAATTAGTCAGAACTATCAAATAGAGGAAAGGCAGAGAAATGTTTTTTTGGGAGACCATCACAATTTGCATATATCCGTTAAACTGTGTATCATTACGGGACAAATTGGTCGATGTACAAAATGTCCATTTAGCGAATAATACGATAATGCTTGCAAATATCTAGTCCTTTATTTATATTAATATTCATTGGGAAATGTTTATAATGACCTATTTTCCTGTTAACTAGTGGGGGGTGGGTGGGTGGGGTTGGGTGGGGGTGCTCTTGCCCTCCTAAAAAACGTAGAGTAAGGTACCTACAGAAACATTTCAGTTTCAGGTTTCAGACATTATGTTATTCCTGCACCACTTTAGTATTTGACCCCTATGATTCCTGATAACTTCGGCTTGAGTGAACCCAATGAAACAATCGTCTTATTGAGCGGATTTCTATGTGATATATACGAGCATATTATATACATTTCTTTTAATATTGTGGGGAAGACATTTCAATGTCTTTTTGGCGGTTAACCTCACAATGGCTTATTATCTTATATTTGATCAAAGTGATATTTTATATATGTATTTGGTATATACGTGTGTATGAGCAATTTCATATCATAATGTTGTATTATCACTTTTTCGTAATTAATAAATGTGTTTAACCCTATATTGGCTTATTATTTTATGTTTGATCAAAGTGTTATTTTATATATGTATTTGGTATATATGATTAATTTCATCCCATAGTCTTGTATTATCACTTTTTCGTAATTAATAAATATTTTGTCACCCTCTGTGAGGATGGCCTTATTCATTCAATACAGTTGTTGAGTTGTTTCTTGTAAGTGTGTAGATACTACATATTTCTCTTAATACGCAGCCATGATACACGTGTATTATATTGTTTAACGGTCCATCGGCAACTTGAGTCAAGCTCACTAATGTGTGTAGAAATCAAAACGGTAGGTTTCAATCACATTCAATACGCCGAAATACTCTACAAAATCTCCTGATCACCCTAGTAGAAAGAACAGTACACAACATAATATTCCTAACTTTGAATGAACCAGAATCACACGCTATGTTCATACATGTACATTTAATACGGATTACTTATCAGTAATATCCTTTGAATACATAATGACTTAGAATGTACGGTCCCCCAGATACCATAATTGTTAGTAATGAAATATTAAATGGATAAATATCTGGCTGAGTAGAGATCTAACGCACCTAATCCCTTCTCTCTACCGACAAATTATATACGTCAGGGCGTCTATATAAACCACCAAAGCCTTTCATTTTAGAGGGATCACAAGATTCTATACCAGTTTGGTGGGGAGTGTCGCTAGGAATTATATTTCGAACAAGTTTTATTTGAAGGTTATTTTTGATTATTTCATGTTCATTTGTATCTATGGCTCGATGCAGATCGACACTGATAAACGACTGATTGGTTATCGTATGCGAGTCCATCAGTTGTAAATTACTGTTTCATATCGACAGTCTACATGTATATAATGAATAAGTAAATTTGGCTCAAAATTCAACATCCGACATTCTACATTCAACTTACGACGTTCAATGTTCCAAACTCAGCCTATTCAATGTTCAGATTTTAAATGTTGTGTCAGCGCGACATACGACATTCAAGATTAAAACAATATAATACTCAGAATCTGAATGGTGTGTCAGCTCAAAAAACGACATGACATTCGAGCCAACTTCACACAGCTGCTTAAATATAGTATTTCCATATAGCCGTCCTCCCCTCCCGAATCATGAATAGTTTTTCTATAAAATAAGATAGTTGCCAGTTTGTCTATACATATATGTATGTAATTTAATAACAAAACTATGATAAATTCAAAAGCGATAAAAACAATATAAACAAAAATATAGATTTTCAAGGATAATACGACCAGGTGAGTCAGTTGAGTAAGCGTCTTCATCAAACACGACATCTGCCATACAAAGCTATGTCTAATCCGGCAATGAACAAAGGGTGATGACAATTGAAACTCCAGACATATCATATCGTATACGGAAATGGAGTATCCAATGGTGACAACATAACTACCAGATATATCATATCGTATACGGAAAAGAATATTTAATGTTACGGCGTGTGATGGTAACAACAGAACCACCAGATATATCATATCGCATAAGGAAATATCATAGTTAATGTTACGGAGGTGGATGGTGCCAACAGAACCGCCAGGGATATCTTTACAATGTTGAATATTAAACATATTGGCGTGAAATTGGGTAGCGTGACATGACATTCGGGATTCGCCAACTGGTTTGTGCAGGGTTTGTGTATGGGGAATGCACGATATACGGACGACAGTAAAAAATGGTTAATTGCTTATGAATTGGAACGCTTAGCGGTTAAATAAAGAAATTGAACTGAAAATACAGTGATATGAATACAACTGCATGCACGGCATGGAATGTCATCGACAAAACTATCGGAGAAATGTCGTTTGAAATGTTCGGTCTTAAATCAGTATAGCTATGGACATTTGATCGTGAATTCAAACATCTCTCTATGAAAATAAATTCATCAGTTGATTATTTATGTTTTCCATAAAACGCACGATGCATCCAAATGCATATCTCACAAAACATCTGCAAGTAGAGCCATCAAAATAATCAATTTGTCACTAGCATGTGTATCATAACACTTTCACTAAAACACATCGACATGAACATCAAAGTAACCAATGTGTCATTGAAACGTGTATTGTTGATATTTCCAGTAAACTATGTTTTTTACATGTACGTCCTCGCAACAGTCGGAGCCATAAGGGGAGGTGTGCCAAGGTGACACATATAAAGAACGAAAACAAAGCAAAGAAAGAGAGAGTTATCAGTAAAGAAAGGCCGATTTTATATCCCATGTACAGCAATGGGAGCAGAGGATCTATTTTGATCTCTTTAATACCCCCCGAAGACGTGAAAGACAATTGCCGAGTCACCAAGGGGTGGGGGCACTGTAGTCGCCTTTTACGATCAACAGGCACTGGGATAGCGCGTTCCTTATTCTGGGTTCTCTCCAATGCCCCGTGATCACAAGGCAAAGGAGACAAACCTCTGCAAGGGCGGGGAGTGGAGTTGACGGCACGGGCTCACAATTCGTCACCTCTTATATCCGTGTTATGTTTATTGTTTTGTTGTTATACATGTATTTATACTGATGGGCTGTAAGGCCTAAAGTTAAAGAGGCTTACCCGCTGACGGACCGGTAAACGGCACATCTCCGATCACTAAATAAACTTCAGTACACGTTTCTATGTGACAAAATTAGAGGCTTTCCGACTTTATTTCTTGAAAACAATTACAGAATATGTATTTAAAAGACGTTTTAAAACTCAACCTGAGAGGGAAATGTATGGAATATAACGGCAAATATTCTTTGTAAATCGCCGCTGCCTTTGAAGTTATCACTGTGCGGCACTGTGCACGTGCTTGTTTCTTTGATGTGTCAATCAAATTAGACTCCACTTTATAGCGGGGACTTATTGCGGGTTGCGATTAATAAATAATATTTAAAAAATGAGGTTTTAATATCACTTTTCAGCGTTTTATAAGGAAAATAAAATGAAAAACTCAAGAAATCCAGCAATCTGTCATGTGTAAAAAATCTTTTTCTATTAGCCAATTTTTCTGATCTCTCTGCGGGCAAGCCTCTTTAAATAAAAAAAAAATGAAAATTGAAAACATGCAGTTAGATATTCTTTGCTCACTCATGTACGGGTTTCCAGTATATATAATTATAATCTATTATGAACAGTAAAATGATATGTGTCCATTAACATGTACTATTGATGCTCCCAATGTAATCAGTGCGTGATCTGTATACTATATTATCAATACTTCTAAGAAAATCTTCATCAAATGGACATAAAATATCAATTTTAATACCAATGTATGACGTGGCCCATGATACCAATTTAACTAAATGTCGTCATAAAAAATCGACGTTAATATATTCATTATCGCTTTGTCTTTATTTTTCCAACAGACTGTTTGCTTTTTTCTCTGATGTTGGTCCCAGGATGCCCATACTGTCGGCCACTACTGTACTGAGTACACCTTCCGTACGACTGCAGTTATTGGAGTTTTGTAATTAAGAAATCGAGCTACTTATCCCAGCGGCATAATCTAGCGAGTTCAGGATATGAACGAAAGAATACATCAAATAAAAGTAAGTAATTATAAAACTAGTAAACCACACCCATAAAGTAGCATTGTGGTATATTAGAGTAACGGAACAAACGGAATTTGACTGTGTATCTACCACCGGCTTTTCAACACTCCATATCAGTTAATCGCTAACGTGTCTTGTTGGTAGTTCTCGGGTTAAAATTGCTTATAAATAAATTTTATTGGAATATTTAACACTCACCAGTCGAACGTGATGATAGTTTGATTAAAGCATTGCCCTCCCGGGACGTCTCTATAGTCTATTCATTAAGGGTTACGCCACAGGGAAGCTGCTTGGCCGAGCACACCAAAGGCGCCATGGCGCGCCTATTTCGACATTGCTTCATTTCCAGACAGATGTGATTTTGGGATTTCCTGATCCCTCAATTTGTCTTTTCTTTTGATTTAGAGGTATTTGTTATTTCTGTAAACTTTTGTGCATCTAAGTGAAACTTCACCCTAAACCTCCATATGTAGGCTAGTCTGTAGAACTTCATGTATAATTCGCATTTTAAAAAATCATTTTCATCGTTTCGCCATTTCAAAATGTTCAGACTTGACTGACTTTTGACTGGATTAGTAAGGGAGAGTTGAAATAAAGACTTTCATTTCTTCAATATGCCGTTTATCCTCGGTCAGTAGAGTACGTGTGCCTTTTATTGATATCAGATTCCGAGGAAAGCATCAATTACATTGGGAAAAACCACATCGTAAACGCAAAATCGTGTCTGAAAAAAATCCCATGCATTACAAATGATTGACAACCACTCACACCCCTCATATACATGGTACATATGTATGAGTGAGGAGGCTGTTTACTGATAGCGGTCAGCCTGAATGCTACTTATCTTATTCGTGGAGTTATTAGTTTTGACAAATGTACCATTATAACTGGGAGGGGGTCCCTACTTTAAATTCTCGTTTGACATGCATCGCATATAAGTATCCGTTTTCTGTCTGTTTGATCCCTCAACTAAAACTAAAATCATCTTCTTGAAATAAGTACATGCACTAGCGCTGAAATATGAACGAAATTGATAAAGATAGATTTTTAAAATATCCCTAACGTACACAAATAATCCACCTTCAGGAAAAAATGAAATTCCAGGTTTTTATCCAGAAATCATATCTCTCAATGTTGGTACGTTTGAGTGTAAAACATGGTTATAAAATCGAAAGTAGAGTCCACCGACCATCACTGCGCAAATATATTCTTAAAGTGGATGTGCGCAGTTGTATGAGCTGCGGCTATTTCTGACTGGGCGATTAGATGCCATAGGTCGTGAGTTCGAGGCCCGGCCATAACATTTCCGGAATAAGATTTTCTGCGTCAACTGTAACTTAGATATGGATATTACAAATACCTAAACCTATGCTCACTAATATAATATGTTGTTTATGTGGTTGAAAAAGAAAAAGAAATGGGTAAAACTAATTAAGTTTACAGATGTAATAGGAAGGAGACATGAAAAATACCATGCCCGTGCTGGGCTTTGTACTAGCGACCTTTCGCTCACAAGGCAAACATCCTACCACTAGGCTAAAGGGAAAGTCCCGATAGTATGAGCTGGTAAGGTGACCTTACCCTCTCTACTTTTACACAAATGGTAAGCATACGGCATTGTACGCTTTTGCACGATCACAATTTCAGACGTCGAGTCACCTCATATCGTTCATACAATGGTAATTCGATTAGCTAGTGCACTTTAAAATAGTCAATGTCATCCTCAAAGCTTAACAATTGAAATCATAAAGATATTAAAAAGCACGATTCTGACAAAACAAGCAAAATCCCTTTTGCTTTATGAACAGGTTAAACGGATATTGGCGTCGAGATAAATGACTTCCGGATATACAATTCCGCTGTCAGGTCATCATGGCGGTTTCCTACTCCACTGAGAATGATGAGCTGGAACTTAATAACCTTCCCAAGGTCATAGCAATTAGTGGGCAATGGAGGGTAGTGGACAGTTGGATTAGACATCACCCCAGACGATACTGACCATTAGTCCAAATGGCTGCACGGTCCCTTGTTTTCGTGCTTAATACATTTACTTGAATAATAGTCAGTTCTCATCGACCAACCAAAGGACATTCTTCGGTTTTAGTGTGGTTTTTGTTTCAGATAACTAGTCAAAACATCTAAGGACATGGAGTACTTCTGTTTAAGAACACATAGTCCCAAACAGTTTAACGTGATATTTATTAAGTCCAGAAGTAATCACTTAAATTGATTTATAGAAAATGCTTTAAAATGATAGTTTAACTTAAAACAAGAAATATCTTTAAAACAGATAAACGGCATAGTTTTGATGCTGGTCTTTATAAAGTAAAACGAAATAATGCGTATCAGCACGGGAAACAAAATTATATCAGTTTGAATCATTTTTTTGTGATAATAAGACTGCTTTTGAATCAGCAATACAATTTTATTAATGCGTCATTTGAAAAGGTACATCCACTTTTTCAGCTTGCATTCAATCTTAACTTTGCTTCGTTTTTAACTGCATATCTGCATTTACCGTTTTATTGACCAATGACGTACTTCATCTTGACCAGTAACGCCACCTGTCGCATCATATCCGGTGCCAAACGAATATTATACGGCTATGCCGAAAAGGATACTTGAAAAAAAAGAATTTCTTAAGGAATCGGACACAAATAGACAGAACCTGGATGTAAGTGATACAAATTATAACTATATTGTTATGTCCTTTTTATTATCAATAGCTACTGTTTTTGATGTGACGAAGCCGTGACGTCACTTGGCGCGATAATGGAGGCTTCGTTGTACAAATGTCTGTGTTTATCCTCGTCCTCGCGGGAGTTTATGGAGATGTGAAATGTTCCACCGTGAATATTCCCACGGAACATTGTGTTCAGACTACTGTGAAAAGCGACGTTGGATGCCGATTTGTTGGCAGTGTTGTTTGTGTTGACATTACACGTGTTTGTCGACGACAGTGTCAGCATTTTATTCTGAGTAACCGTTGAAGACAAGTTGTAATAAACTACATTGCCGTTTTCATGAGGATTTTATTAAATAATGTTATTATTTGTTTATTTGAAAAGAATCTAGACTAGATATGTCTCATCGGACAACGCAACCGCAATTTTCTATCGGAGTTAAAATATGTTACTAGGGGTCATAAAATAGATGTTTGCTAGGCCTAATTAACATCTTATAGTATGAATATAATTAAAAAAAACTTAGGATGTGTACATCTATATATATATTGAATCAATTATGCAATTGACAGTTAATAATGCGTTTTAGATCTTATACCGCCAGAGTATTACTATGAATGGAAATGAACGTCTTCCATTGACTGGTCATTGTTTCACAATCCCAATATAATCCTTTTAGTGATGGTTCATTAGAACAATGACCCTATGTCGGTCAACAAGAGCGGCAGTTCATTTTCAGTTTTAACCAATCAGATCATTTCATTTTAGTGTTAACCAGTCTGAAAAGTATCATGTTTGATATTAACCAGTCTGTGCCATTTGAAGTATTGGCCAATCAGAAGAGAACTCTCTACGCAACGGCAACTTGTGTTTTTGTTGTTGCTTTTTTGTTGTTAAGTGTTTTTTGTTTTGTTTTTTTTTTGTTTAGTTTTTTTTCCCGAGTTACACTGTTTGTTCATTCCTTTGACTTTGTATCGTACCGTATTACAAGAATGGAGTTTAATGAACAGACAATTGATTCAATTCAACAATAAAGATAAATGACATTTTTTCTTAACACGTTCATTTGATCCCTTGGTGCCATTGTCCTGGTTGTGGTTCTACGCCGTGTGGAGAATCGTATAAACGTTTGTGATGAACTGTTTGTGTACATCGTCTGTGAGAAATTTATACGTTGACTAACAAGGATACGGAAACACTGTGTATAAAATCCTTATGTATTTACGAAAACATCAATCGACATCTTAACAGATGAGCTCCAAACGAATGCTTTAAAACAGAGATAAGAAAGTAATTTCTTTAATTAAGAGTGTGATTGAAGTAAACCATTTATCTAACATTCACATTGCGTGTGCGAGCGATGTTTTCTGTGTCTGTTAGTTGGGATGGGTAGTTAACATCCCTTACGGGCATGTTTTATATAAGGCCAACATACTACTTGTATGTGGGAACTAATCTGCCTACCGAGTCTTCTCTGACCTTCCAACAAACCAACTGTGTATTTAGAATTTCTTGTGTTCTTTCATGAATTTTTAGATTTGTGTTAACGTATTAAGCTGTTAACGCAATATGTCTTACACAATAAAAACATATCTCGTTTATTGCTCCGTCAGATTTGTTTTTCAACTTTCTTTTAAATTGCTATACTATCATCTATATCAACCACCTGGCGTGTGAATTTGGCCTTTAGATTGGTGATATTTTGAACAACAAAAGAATACTTCCGTTTAAACATAACTATAATTCAAACTTAAAATCGATAAAGCAGATGGAAAATATCGAACACAAAGATAAACTTACACGACAAGGAAACACCTGTAAACATGTAGACCAGGAGTTGCGGAAGAATAAGTGATAGATTACCGTGTGATGACTATCGAGTATTCTAATTGAAGGTGCGTGTGTTGTATTGTATTGAACATATAAGATAAAATTGCACACTCGTAAATAGGAAGACCCAAGCAATGTAAGTATGAAAATGTTTCGCCAAGGTGTATAATTGTATTGATCTACAATATATATTTGATATTCTTATATGAATTAAGCTTGCATTGTTTCCCTTGGTCGAAATTTAATATTTGAACACTTAAGTCGTTTGTGAGTAGTTTTTTAATTGATATTGACCACGTTGTGTAAACATGTTTTATGATCATACAGTATATTCTGACTCATTGATTTCAACCGGGGTTGACAGTATGGCTTACTCGAATATTTCCTTTGCTTTTTTTAATATCTCCATATAGGTATTTTGTTGGTTATCTCTATGAAATATATAATGGTTAATTTCATTCAGTTTTTGAACCATTACACATATTAATGAGCTGTTTATTAATACTTTTAAGCGATATTATGATTTTTGGCAAGTTGTTTAAAATGCGTAAGTTATGTCGACCATGAACGGCAATACATAGATACCGTGTACACTGGCATTAACGTTTGAGCTAGATGTATGTATACATCTATAACTTAAAGGTCGTTAAAGTATAATGTCCTGCGGCAATATATGTTCGAGATTAATGATAAAATATTAGTTTACATCACCTTCACTTTGTTAAGCAGTTGTTGGTTTACCTCTCTCGTGACAGTTGTTGATAATCTAGTCGATTTGACTAATCAAAGTTTAACAACAATCTTAAAATCATGATAAAATCATTTCTGGTAAAAGTAACTAAAATTTTACGAAACTTTAAGACTCGTCAGTCTCTCTCGCTCTCTAACTGCTAAATTTAAGGAGAACACACACTTAGGATTTGAAGTAAGGGGAAATTAAATTTTCACTAATGTGATTTAGCTTATCACCTTTTGAACAACTGGGTCCAGGTTTTTTAGTCTGATAATCTGGTAACAGTGTGTGGAAATGCCTTCGCGAGATAATTGTGTGATACTGGTGACAAGACCACTAAACTGTACGAACGTATTACTACTTTACCATATCACGCCCTTATAAACGTCAAACAGTGTGATCTGTCGAAATAATACCTATTCCCACCTGGTTTTAGCGCATTGTTTCACTTAACACGGTTCAGAATTTTTCACTTTAAATGCTGCAATGTGATCGTATGTAAATGTAAATCTAATGCCCTCAATATATCTCTGAAGAGGACAACCGTGAAATCTCGCGAGATTTTGAAGAGATTCAATGACCTCACGGAAGTGAAAGGTCATGGATAAAAATAATGCTGCGATGTTAACTTGTTCGTACCGAGACTTTTTCAGCAAAACGATAAACACGATTGATAGCAATGCACATACCAGTAAAAGATTTAAAATCGACGGGATACAGATAGAATCAGAATACTGAAGCTTTATGTTGGCCTTGGTATCTTATCGAGGGACATAATACGCGTACGTCAGCCTGTTAAATACTTGACCGTATTCTTCATAGGGGTTGTTACGAATTTCCGCCGTAAAGTGAATCATGGCGGCTTATAAAATATCACTTGTTTACTGGATTATTTAGAAAAAGATTGCACAAAAGATATCCACGATATGAACACATCCATACAATGTGAGACTAGAGCCACAAATGAATTGAACTGCACCTTCAAGTGTATTCGATCTTATAAATCTCGTTAATGATGATACGATTTGAAACATAGCAGGCGGCTAAAGCAGCTGGCAAGAAATGTCATAATCTAGATGGGAAGTTGAAATAGTTCCCTTATTCAATAAATTCAAATTTTTCAATATTTGGTTTCAAAATGACGTCAGGTACATATCTTGGATATTCTAAACATTATCGCTATTCATTTGAATCAAAACGTGATAATACAAAATATAAAGATTACCAACATATGGACATATTCGGACATAATACAAGCTGATAACCAAGAAATGTCTGTTCAAATGCTCTTTACAAAATACATGCAAAACTGAACCCGAAAAAGGATTGCTTGATCATCCCCACCATCTGGTGCGCAGAGACAACCGCATTGTAGTATTGAGAATGCCCTTCTGTACGGCTGCGACTCCAGGAGTCAGTCTGGTCTATACGGAAATCATCCATGATAACGTAGAGCTCACAGCCAGCAGCCTGTTTGTCACCTTGACCTACAGACTGAAGTTGCCTTTATTATCCATACACACTGAAGTTGAGCTAATATACTGTCTAGTAAGTAACGTGAACTCACAAACAAAAGTTGTTTTTCGCCACAATCTTACAGACAGGGTGGGAACTTTTCGTCACCTTGATCTCTCAGATAGGTAATCTGACCACCGTTCTTGTTATTTAGAGAAGGACTACTAAATTACAAGAAATACTTCCGGACGGAGAACTAAACAGACGAAGACCAAACATGTAAACCTGTATTACAACTTGTGGTTATCTTTATATATTCAGGACTTCAATTACGGTCACTAAAATCCCAATTGAACACACAGTATAATTGTTTTAAAAGAAAGGAAGGACAACGTGCGCATCAAATACACTTCATCATACTTATTTATCTACGTGAAGGGATTAGGGTAAATCTATATGAGACGGTTAGGGTAAATCTATATGAGGCGGTTAGGGTAAATCTATATGAGACGGTTATATATATAAGGGTGTTGTGATATATCTACGTGAAGGGATTAGGGTAAATCTATATGAGACGGTTAGGGTAAATCTATATGAGAGGTTAGGGTAAATATATATGAGAGGTTAGGGTAAATATATATGAGACGGTTGGGGTATATCTATATGAGACGGTTACCGTATATATATACAATGTATATATAAGGGGGTTGTTATATATCTACGTGAAGGAGTTAGGGTATATCTGTATGATAGGGTTGGGATAATTTCATATAAGGGGGTTCAGGTATATCTATATCTATATGAGGGGGTTGGGGTATATCTATATGAGAGGGTTGGGGTATATCTATATGAGAGGGTCGGGGTATATCTATATGAGGGGGCCGGGGTATATATATATGAGAGGGTTGGGTATATCTATATGAGGGGGCCGGGGTATATCTATATGAGAGGGTTGGGGCATATCTATGTGAGGGGGTTTGGGTATTCTATATGATAGGGTTAGGGTATATCTATATGACATGCTTGGGGTATATCTATATGAGGGGGTTGGGTATATCTATATGAGGGGGTTGGAGTATATCTATACGAGGGGGTTGGGTATATCTATAAGAGAGCTCACGATTATATTCCGTGCTCTCAAGATCGGCACGATGCGATCTCAGAACATCGCCCTTCACTCATATCATGGAGATTGTGTAAACGTTTATGTAGTATTATGACTTTTGCTTTTGATCCCCGTTCATACTGCTTTGATCACATATGCAATCATAAATTCGTTAGCTATTGTCTACTAACTCTTCCTTTGTAATGAATTATCGTATACAACGAAATACCACACAACAGGTCAAATTCCGCTTAATTGACCCGATTCGTATATAATAAGCGCTTCTCTAAAAGGCCTTCATTTTGTTTTGACATTTGACATTTAGTGTTAATGTCTTAATTCTTCCATTATATATATTTAAGTATTATTTTATCAATCCCTAATATCAGCCAACAACTAATATCAAACAATTACTTATATTTTACTAAATTGCATATCTGTATGTATATATCACAAATACTTCAGAAACCGTTAGTCCAAAGTATCGCTGGCCGGACAGAGTATAGATAAGATTAACAGTGACAGATGATAGACTAGATTTACAGAGACAGAGCAGATACTACATTTACAGTGACAGAGTAGAGACTACATTTATAGGGACAGGGCAGAGACTAGTACAGAGACAGATCATGGACTAGATTTACAAAAACAGAGACAGAGACTACATTTATAGAGACAGAGCATGGACTACATTTATAGAGACAGAGCATGGACTACATTTATAGAGACAGAGCAGGGACTACATTTATAGAGACAGAGCATGGACTAGATTTATAGAGACAGAGACAGAGCAGGGACTAGATTTATAGAGACAGAGCAGAGACAACATTTACAGTGACAGAGTAGAGACTACATTTATAGGGACAGGGCAGAGACTAGTACAGAGACAGATCATGGACTAGATTTACAAAAACAGAGACAGAGACTACATTTATAGAGACAGAGCATGGACTACATTTATAGAGACAGAGCATGGACTACATTTATAGAGACAGAGCAGGGACTACATTTATAGAGACAGAGCATGGACTACATTTATAGAGACAGAGACAGAGCATGGACTACATTTATAGAGACAGAGCATGGACTAGATTTATATAGACAGAGACAGAGCATGGACTAGATTTATAGAGACAGAGCATGGACTACATTTATAGAGACAGAGCATGGACTAGATTTATATAGACAGAGACAGAGCAGGGACTAGATTTATAGAGACAGAGCATGGACTGGATTTACAGAGACAGATAATGGACTATGTTAACAGTGACAGAGCATGGACTAGATTTACAGAGACAGATAATGGACTATGTTAACAGTGACAGAGCATGGACTAGATTTACAGAGACAGAGCAGAGACAACATTTATAGTGACAGATCATGGACTAGATTTACAGAGACAGAGCAGAGACAACATTTATAGAGACAGAGCATGGACTAGATTTACAGAGACAGAGCAGAGACAACATTTATAGAGACAGAGCATGGACTAGATTGATAGAGACAGAGCAGAGACAAAATTTACAGAGACAGAGCAGAGACTAGACTTACAGAGACAGAGAAGAGACAGAATTTAAACAGAAACAAAACAAAAGGAACATCAAGCGAAAAACAAATGTCAAAATGGACATGCGTCACGAGTCCATATAAAACCATGCGTTTTATATTCTCTGTACAGAAACATTGTCCCGGTCATCATTTATTCATACTGACAGTAACAGGTTGTTGCAGTGTTAGACAAAGTGATGTATATTCCCAGATATTGGCTAGCAAGAAATGACAAAAATCACGCTTGACATGCATTGAATAGGCTTATTTGAAATATGTTGTACCAGATAGAATGAACGTGATCATTGTCTCAAATCATTGCCTAGCTATGCATTTGGCGTATATTGTAAATGTCCAGAGTGAAGGTCATCTGTTAAGAAATGTTAAAGTTTTCCACAAATAGATGTTGTACTATTACAAACGTAGGTAATAAAGAAACTCCAAAGGTATATAATTCCATATAAACCTCTGTACTAATGGATCGTAATAAGATGGGTATTTCTTGATTACGGTGAGAGCAGCTTTCAATGTGAAACATGTAGCACGGCTGTCCGCGATAAATTGTGCAAAGGACACACCGGTGATACAGTATAGCGGTTTTGGCCTCTATGACTAACCACTGATGATAAGGATCAAAATTGTTGACACCTAGGAGGCGACGAAAGTCCAGATTAATCTGGATGGAGTAGCCTTATAATCAAATAATAAATCCTAATTTTCAATATTGGATTTCGAAAATACGTTAAGTACATGTGTACGTTATGAATTATGTCTTTATTAAAATGAAATAAATCTGACCTTGTTGAAATTATTTATTTATTTAATGCCATCCGTGGTTTTGCGTTAAGGTTGCTCTAGTGTCTGCTTTGGTAGAGATTTCGAACTTTATACTCGTTTTTGACATCTTAAATCTGCAATTCATGTTCTTTTTTCAAATTATAATGTAAATTTAATCATTCTTAATCGAGATATTGTAACAATATTAATGTCAGTTCTTTAATATTGATCTCTAACCTGTATACATTTACAACAGCCGATCATTTACTGTAACTAGCTTTAGGAATAATACAATCGACAAGTCAGAGTTGATATTTGTATGTTGACATAACTTTGTTGCCGGCGAGTAATGTTTATACCGGCTGTTTAGTTAGACTGAGATAGGATGCTTGTCTAGGGAACCAGCCGATACAACAAATATGTGGGTACATGGTGGGGAAACTTGGGTGACGTATAATATGGTATGGTAGGATTAAGACTAACCTCAGTTGATCGCTGGACACGTTTCGGCTGGTTGTTTGTTGAAACCGGAGAATCCTGCTTGGCTGGAGCGCCATTGACCAATACCATCCAGCAAAATATAGTTATGACCACAGATTTGGCAAACATATCGATACTCTTCAAATATGCCGCTTGGTCCTATAGGTGTTTCCCCGTATGTCCTTTTCGTCTGCTCACACCTTTGTAGTTTCAACGTTTCTCTTCAACGCTAATAGCAATTTTAAAACAAATTATTCTACGAACTTTAAGTTGCTGTCCAGTTTTGAAAATAAACGTTGATTAAATTCCTTAATTTACGTATATAGTTTCCTTAAAAGATGAAAAAATCTCGTGTAGACACCATGAAATGTCTATCTATTAGTTTGTGTGAACGTGTTGCGCCGGGAGGGTGTTATACGTAGCATGTTATCAGGTAAGCCCTCCTCCGGTCCTTGTGTCAATTCGAAGTGGACAAGGTCCTTTAAGTAGCAGAGCTGAACCCCCACACAAATCTTTAAGGTCAGATGTGTGTGCGTCGACTTATAGGCGGTTATCTAATTGTTTCTGTCGCGAAAAGCCGACGGTAAATACAACTACCGGGATATAATGTATCCACGCCACGTGGTTTCAACACCATCCCTCACAGGTAGTAACGGCCTAAACATTGATTTGGTAACAATGATTAACATAACTTCCTCGCGTAATTTATCCCGACACACGGAAACCGCCAGGTAAGTACTGGTCAATGATTGAGAGACATTGATTAACATATAACAGTCACACCCTTTGCTGGCCATGTGCGTTCTACACGCCGTTCCCACCATGTCATTGCGATTTAACATCAGTAGCACCAGCAGCCAATCAAACCAGGCGTAGTAATTGTATATTAGAGGTGACGAATCACGGCAGGCGTGTTATTTGATGGAGGCAGGGTTATCAGCTTCAGTGCTTGGTCTACTTTTGCAGTATGTCTAGTTAGTGTAGTCCACATACACGCAAACCTCCGTTTCACTGTAAGCCTAGGCCGGTGTTTCATCGTAACATGGGCATCCTAGAGTTATTGATATTTACATTTTTATAATCTTTCTCGACAGGAAATAAATCATACAACTTAACATTTCACACTGTTTAATATAATACATTTCTTTTTTTTTTGTACATTTATTTTAATGTTTTAAATGTTCATAGTACGGAATCTGTCCATATCAGCCAACGTTCGTCGTTGAAATGAAGTAGGTATTAGTTGAAAGCCGCATGATAGCTTGTTAAATCTGAGTCTAAAATACCCCTAAAATGTGAGGCTATTTCACGCATATCTATGATCATGTTATCATTTTTAGGTCAAAGGCAGACGTGACAACACAAAGGGAATAATATTTGATATACATTTCGGATAATATTCAAAGTTATGGATTTATTACATACTGTTAAAATATTGAAGTTATCGTCTGTCCCTCTGTAAAAGGTTTGCCAAGTTGACACAAGTCCCTTTTAAATATAAAACTGTTAATGAATATCAAATGTAGAGTCAAGTGCAGTACTCCAGATCTATGGCTGTGACAATAGGTTATTTATGGTAATGCCTATAATGCATATAACGATCTATTGCACATACAGCATCATAACCAGCACGGTATTTAAGTTTTATCGGTTATGTACAGTATGGTGTAGTAACACATATTTAATTACGTTTGTACCGGTGAGATATCTAAAAATATTCATTCTATAAACTGATATTTCTCACTTGTGAACTTGTGAAAAATATTTTTTTTTTTTCTGATATTCTTCATTTGTGAAAAACATCACTTTTTTCTGCTGTGACCAATGAAAACACTGCTTACAAACAACAGCAGGGAAAATTAAAAGCTGACCCGGTATATTTTGCTATATAGGTGCTATAAGCAGTATATCTAACACCTCTTCAGTGATACCAAATAAATTTCACTCGTGTGACCAAAATTTTTGATGTTTTTTTAATTCGTGTTGCGAACTCATGAAAAATATCAAAATATTGGCCCCATTGGTGAAATATATTAGGTATTTACTGACGACATTATTAGATTAGATATCCTCTTTCTTTTTTTCGAATGTTCATTTTTTACGATGATAATGATGACACTATACCATCAGTATCTATCACTTTAAACCTTTTTCTTCTGCAAAAATATCCCCGAAATAATAACACATTTTACGCTGAGATTTATATTACTTACACATACCAGGAAATTAAATGGTGTCTATTAGCCCTGTGCTTCACGATGAAATGTGTTTATATTGATTTGCCATGTGAACTTACTTATATTAGGAATTATATAATAAAGAAAACCTAACGCAAATTATGCTCAAAGGTGACAAAACTATGCCATATTAGGAAGTACACGTTTTCCACTTCATTGGTGACATTTGTTGGACCATAGTAATTCTAATTTCCTTAAAGTGACGAACACAATCTTTCAAATTGAATTAGACTGTATTATACAGCTTCTAGATCTCGTCAGTGATTGTAAGGGCGTAACGTGTTGATGATAGGAAGCGACCAAAACAGACTTGAAAATGATCATAAGAAACACTTTTTGCTGATTTGCAAGTACTTCTTTGTCGATTTGTATGTACCTCTTTGCTGATTTGTAGGTATCTCTTTGTCGATTTGTATGTACCTCTTTGCTGATTTGTAGGTATCTCTTTGTCGATTTGTATGTACCTCTTTGCTGATATGTAGGTACGTATTTGTTGATTTGTATGTTCATCTTTCTTGATTTGCAGGTATCTCTTTGTTGATTTGTATGTTCATCTTTGTCGATTTGTATGTACCTCTTTGTCGATTTGCAGGTACCTCGTTATTGATTTGTAGGTACAATGTACCTATTTGTAGATATATATGTACCTCTTTATTGATTTGTAGGTATCTCTTTGTTGATTTGTATGTTCATCTTTGTCGATTTGTATGTACCTCTTTGTCGATTTGCAGGTACCTCGTTAATGATTTGTAGGTACAATGTACCTATTTGTAGATGTATATGTACCTCTTTATTGATTTGTAGGTACCTATTTGTTGGTTTGTAGTACATATTTGTTTGTTTGTAGGTACCTATTTGTATTTGTAGGTACCTATTTGTTTGTTTGTAGGTACCTATTTGTATTTGTAGGTACCTATTTGTATTTGTAGGTACCTATTTGTATTTGTAGGTACTTATTTGTTGGTTTGTAGTACCTATTTCTATTTGTAGGTACCTATTTGTATTTGTAGGTACCTATTTGTTGATTTGTAGGTACCTATTTGTAGGTACTTATTTGTTGGTTTGTAGTACCTATTTGTATTTGTAGGTACCTATTTGTATTTGTAGGTACCTATTTGTATTTGTTGGTACTTATTTGTTGGTTTGTAGTACCTATTTGTATTTGTAGGTACCTATTTGTATTTGTAGGTACTTATTTGTTGGTTTGTAGTACCTATTTGTATTTGTAGGTACCTATTTGTATTTGTAGGTACCTATTTGTATTTGTAGGTACCTATTTGTATTTGTAGGTACTTATAGCTTATTTGTATTTGTAGGTACCTATTTGTATTTGTAGGTACCTATTTGTATTTGTAGGTACCTATTTGTATTTGTAGGTACCTATTTGTTGATTTGTAGGTACCTATTTGTTGGTTTGTAGGTACCTATTTGTATTTGTAGGTACCTATTTGTATTTGTAGGTACCTATTTGTATTTGTAGGTACCTATTTGTTGGTTTGTAGGTACCTATTTGTTGATTTGTAGGTACCTATTTGTATTTGTAGGTACCTATTTGTATTTGTAGGTACCTATTTGTATTTGTAGGTACTTATTTGTTGATTTGTAGGTACCTATTTGTTGGCTTGTAGGTACCTATTTGTTAATTGTAGGTACATATTTGTTGGTTTGTAGGTACCTATTTTTGGTTTGTAGGTACCTATTTGTATTTGTAGGTACCACATTGTTGATTTATAGGTACCACTTTGTGGATTTGTAGGGTGGGTACCGATTTTTACTTTAAAAAAACAAACTATTTGATGTATAAACTGTGGAATTGAGCAGTACACATAAATACTTGATAATGTGTTTAGGGAACATGTAATGTATTTCATAAGTCTATAATCTCGTTTTAAAATTGATATGATTTGTTGTGGTTCTTGGTATATTGATATAAGGGATTGTAAAGACATTTATTAACTTTTCAACTTCACTCGATATGAAATCAGCGTTAACATTTAACTCGTACGTTAGGAGAAGCAAGCACGTTCCTATCAAGAAAGTTAAAGTTAATCACCCGTTTGAAAATCAAATCAAAATCGTTACGCCGATCATTTGCTTATTACCAATAGGTTCATATATGTCCACGATCAAATCCTCAGTGTAAGATGCATTGGCGTTTGTGGTGTGAACCTGGTACAGCCAAATTTACTGAAATGCCAACTACAAATCAAGTACCTAGGTTTATTTACACGATCTTGTTCCTGATGTACTTAAAATGTAATTCTTGTCAATATAAATGCTTTATGTTTTTTTATACTTTAAGCTTATGATTTACGTGTTTTTTTAAAGGTCACGAAAACTTCAATCAATGATAGAAATGTTAATTTGATCTACATAACATAAATAGCATTATATTTTCATAATAATATGCAATGCTATTGCAATTCCCCCACCATAGGAATTGGTATAGACAATGAACTACTACATCCCTAACATGATAAAGCTGTGTGGTGAGAAGTACTAAAGGGGCCTTCGTGTCATATGTACCAATGGGTAGGTTCAAATGTTCCCCTAGGTCAGGTTATTCACCGTGACGTTCGTGTCACGGAATCAAGAACATTTTATACGTTTTAATTATTTATTGATAGTTAGTCGGGTAATGTTTTAACAATACCGACCAGTAATGTCCTAATGCATCAGTGTACGTGTACGGCATTTTGAAATTAGAAACGGTAAAAGTTTTATATCGGAATTTGATGAGTTATCGCATACCAGCCGATGGATGCTATTGCCGAGAGTGTTCATGCCTCATCAACTAGACTAGTGATATCAGAACTGCCGTTCATTAAACTCTGGTTAGCAGAGACTGGTGTTTCCTATGCGAATGTATTATGATACAAAGCTTTTAGGCAGAGTCTGATTTAGTAATAATACTTTACGGGATGAGGTGTTGTTGGCCAGGACGACCATCACCTAATATGTAATTTGCCACTGGGCAAGCCCGACACAGATACCTAATAATGAAACTGTTCTATAGTAGAACTACATTAATGACAGACGTTACGTAATTACGTCTTATAGGGCACAGCTTTTGTATCAATGTCGAGTTAAAAGGTACATTACAGACAAAACGTATATATATTTATGTTCCTCAAACTTAAAAATAACACAATACATATAGACATTGAAAGCACTAAGACTATCGAAATAGAAATGGCGCAAACAAAGGATTTTCTTTTCTTGATATGAAATGCACATGCGCAAGATGATTTTTATATTTAACTTAGAATTTCAACCAATCAATTTGTCCAGAAATATATACCTCTTTGTTTACAAACAATAACAAAGTTAAAGATGCTTACCCCTTACATAGTACCACTATTCTCATGCTTACCCATTACTTATCGCAACTCAATAAAATTACATACGGACTGACATCAGGCCAATATTTAAAATTAAAATCGAAATTTAATATTTAACTTTTCAAACGAAATTATTCTTAAGTTCTCGCAAGCATAAATTAAGCTAATTAATTAGCTGCCATTTACTTAAGCAATCACGACTAATATACAAGTGTGGGTACATATTGAGATACAACTGTTAAAAAACTGTTATTACTTGCTTGTTTTAGATGTCAATTTTTCCCTTCCGCAACGCTCGGTCAGTCTATTTTCTGGTGTAATGTATAAGATGAAATTAATATGTCTGTTTGATTACACAAAAGTAATAAATATGTAATGGAAATAAGACTCACAAAAACTACATTTTGGAGATTCAAGTCTTTTATTTTCTAAGTACTGCTGAAAGTTTCTAAAACTAAAACGCACAGTAAATCACTTAAGTTTGCCCTGTCCTATTACCTGCTGTTCCACATGAACAATCAAGATGTTTAAAATTGCCAACAAAGACATAGAATTTACGGTATTCACGAGAAAATTATCAAGAGCGTTATATAATATTCATATTTCGCGCCGCAGTCTTCCGTTACACCGATACTAATCTGAGCTCCATCTACCAGCGCATATATGTAGTCTGCATCACATGAATTTTGATTTGTCATTTTGATCAACGTCATAGAAATACTTCGCAAATCGCTAAGGATGAGTCGATTATGATTGCGAATAATTGCATTACTGTGACATAATGTTGGCGCCATGTTGATCTTCAATTTTGTCTGGCACTTTGATAATATTTATATTGGCAATGAATACAATCTTAGCGTTTAATTGTTAATTAATCCTATTGGATTGATAGCTCAATTGATAAAATTATGAAGTAAGTGACGCGTTCTCGACACACGACAGTAGCATGATGCCATTTTACATGCATTCGACATTATGTCTGTTACAAATTTACAATACATTGAAGCTATCTTCAAGCAACATTTGTAATTAATCATGCCATAACATTAAGATTCCCCCCGTAGTCCATTACTTTAAAGGGTATACTACAGACATACGGGGTATAACATTTATCTCTTTTTTCTTCAAAACAATTTGAAAGTTAGATACAATACGGCCAAAATAAATTTAACTGTTTCATGCATCCGTTTTATATTTTCACTTTTGAATTTCAACAAAAATGTTAAATACATGCTGATATTCTAAACGGCTCACCATTAAAATGTGACAAGGAGTTTACGGTAAACTTTGGGTACTAAGAATCCACCAGCAGTGTCTTCCAACTCATATTATTGTATAAATGGCACACGTACAGGGTATGAAGATAGAGGATGCAAATACAACATACTACTAGTGTAAAGGAATTTAAACAACACTATAGAAATACAAACTGAGAGTTAGATTACATCCTAACATGAATTAGACTGCATTATACAGCTGTTTCGTCCTTCTAAGACTCATCAGAGATGCTAAGGGCCCAAAGTGAACAGCAATCAATACTGTGAAGTGGGTGATGTAGATAGGTTGTCACGTATTCTCTGACAGTTACGTTTACCCTACAGCCTTATTACTACACATTTTATGTTGTACAGAAATCATTACTTCTTTTAAAATGTACGGTACACTGTTCACGAAGCAATGTTTGATGATAAAATTACACCCCTAATTCTCTCGTTCTACCCCTGTTACTTGATAGCCATGCAATAACGATAAACTATTAATAATATTTTTGAAATAATTTTGGAAATGAAAAGAAATAAACAATTCGATATCAGTGGCAATAGAACCTCACGTCACTATGGCAACGATTTGAGAACAACAACAACAAGAGCATATCCACATTACGAGGAGACATTAACTCAAAACCGATATAAGTGGCGAAACATGACCAGCATAACGTTTAGAAGTAGACTCTTGACATGATACGAGGAGATTAAGATGCAGCAGTAACATACGTACAAATTAATATAATTAATGTTCGCTATTGAAATGTTATCATGTTCTGTAAAGCTGGTAATATTTGCGTTGTATCTAATTTCGCAATATTCGCATATTCAATTCATTCAGTATTCAGTATCAAATGCCTAAGCATTGTACTAAAATATACACATGTGAAATGTATACGTTGATTAAATAATAGATACAGCATATGCCAAAAAACTGATCAAAGAGAACAATAAACTGGGATTTCCCTATGGAAGTTTTTCAGGGATGAAATTGGTCCAAAGTTCAAAACAAACTTGTGAACACAAACGTTAATACATTAGGATACACAATGACACTTATATACATCATACAATTCAGCTGGAATGCATAAAACACTTCTATGATATATAAGGAACAAACTTATCAAAACCACATTGAAAAAAATGTCTACACTGGCCATCATTTTCTGACTTTGTACCTTTAAAATATAATGGTGAAGTACATGTACAGTAATCTTACTTTTGTTTTATATGGTTCAAACTAGCAGGTTTATACGTTCAAAAAGTTTAAAGAAAATGAACATGTGCTTAAATGAATAGACGGATTAACAATGTCTCCATTGTTTCATCGACGAAGTATTTAATTTTCGAAATGTTCTGCTATACTCACAAACAAAATAAAGTGTGTTTCGTTCCTATGAATTTGCTCCACTATACTGTATATTAGGAAAGTTTTCTACATTTCAGCTCATAGACGGTTACATGAGATAGGGTTTTGTCAGTAATGGTCACAAGATACCATTGGTGTCAGGTGAAGATATTATCGTTAATCCTCTGTCTATGCCGAGGTGATTACATCCAAGCCCAGAGATAGAGTGTGGTCAACCGCAGGGAACCAGAATCCGGGATTTTGACTTCCAATGGCCTTGAGATTAACAACTCATACACTATTCAACGGCGTGTCCCGGACTAATTTATAGATGGGTTTTTTTCTCTCTTTTTTCCGTTTTTTTTAATTTCGAAAAAAGGAATATAGATCGGGTTTTGTCAAATACTACCGCCCTCAATTAATCTAGTGCAGATATTTAGCACCACCCTAGTCCAATATGTCAGATTTGGGAACACTGGGATTATGTAATACCCTACTCCTGATTATCGGTTCATTCTATCGGTATAAGAGTTTTCCTCTGTGTATTTTCTTTTTCTTTTTTTTCTTTTTCTTTTTTTTTTATAATTTGAATTGGTGTTCTCTCGCATTAGGATTTTCTCTCTTGTTTCTATTTTCACGATGACATTATAGGCATTCATCTTCGTACGGCATTATTTTCGGATATACAGTTTATACGTATTCGGACATATATGTTGAAAAAAATATCTGGCTCCTAAATGTCAAATTAAAACCCTAATTTAGCATAGGCCTTCAGGTATGTACGAGGGCCGATTGAGATGTTGTGAGACTCATATTGAAGGATTGGAATTTTGCCGGATATGTTGTATTATTTTTCAACATAATCCCCTTCAGTATCTATACACTTTTGCTAGCGGTGTTTAAGGGCCTCAATGCCACTTTTATATAACCCAATTTCTTGGCTGTTCAGAAAGTCTTCCACTGCACGTATGACGTCATCATAGGACTGAAAGTAGGTGCCTGAAATAAATGATTGTTTGTCCCTTTTTGAGATAATATATCAGCAGAATACCATCTAAATCCCAGAAAACCGAGGCCATGACCTTCACAGCTGATGTAAAAGTCTTTACCTTCTTTGGCGGGGTGTGTGTGTGTGTGTGGGGGGGGGGGGGGGGGGCATCATCCAGGGTGCTTCCATTGTTTCGATTGCTGTTTAGCCTCTGGGGTAAAATGATTGACCCATGTTTCATCGTTAGTGACAAATCTCTGAAGAATTTTGGTAGGATCTTCCTCAAAGAGGTTCAGATTAGCACGCGATTATGTCCTTTGGTACACGGCCCTATATAGACAGAGAATAGAAGGACTCAAAAAGAACATCCTTGGGTACTTCCGTCAATACGAGGCTCACAACATATCAATCATCCCTCTTTCACTTCATAATTTGCCATTCTATTTCCAAGTGCAATTGAATGAAACGAATCGGGGTGTAACATAATCTATAGTAAGATATGAACGTTACTGTTTTTAGAGATGAATATTCCAATGACATTAAAAGCATTAATAAATTCTAGCACCCCAGTAACTGTCAGGGAATGGGTGGTTATTATATGTACATTCAGATCACAAGGTCATGCAGAGATCTTTTACCAGTACACATTTTTACTGGTCTGGAAGAAAATGGTTATGAGAGAAACTACTAACAAAAAAGTCAAATTAACTGGTGTTATAGAGAAGAGGTTGGGGCTGTGTGACATATAAACAATAGTGATGTGTCATATCCTAACATGTTTTGTCAGTATTGACATACATATACTGTAATAATCGCTCACATACACCGACACTAAACATCACTAAGACCGTGTTATAGAAAAACCGTTTCGTAAAATAGGTCACACGACCCTCGACCGTATACGCCGGTAAATCAAATTTCCAAGGCATTTAACTTTGGTTTTATGGTATCAAAGAGCCATATACTTCTATCACTTGAAGCCTCCATGTCACTACTTACTTATTGCCTGTCCTCCAGATCTTTGGGTTAGATTTTGACGCCTCTCTCGGCCATTACATAGCTAGTAAAATGCAATATAAGTTCAGAATGATCTAAGGTATGTCAATGCACTTTTGATTATGTGTTATTTTATAGCACTATTAGGCTACAAAGAGGAACAAGAGAATGGTGCCTGAAAATGATGACGTGAAAAGATAAAACGGCGGCAACATAGAAACTTATTATTCATCTACAAGAGATCTTAATACAGGGAAACTAAGATAATGTTTACCGGAAAAGAAAGAACAGCGTTTTGAAGTCCATGTGAGCTGTCAGTTATATATGTTTTGAATCCAAGAATTTTCATGTTCTCAAAACAATAAAAGGTCAGCTGACAACTAAACATTTATATATTTTAACATCCAATAAGGGTGAAATAGGTAAACGTCTTACCCGTCTCTCTACCTACGTACAGTATAAGAGTGCATTAGGACGAAACGTCGCGCTAGGAATGTGACAGCTTACTTCCACTAATTCCGCCTATTTTGGGTAACTGGTTTAAGCGGGCAGAACACTGACACTAGGCTATTGTACTCTTTGCTTTATAAAGGAAACTGACGTTTTCGAAAGCTCGCAAATTAAGTTTTCAATTTCTGTTTGTGTGCAAATCAAGCTTGTTATATAGAGGATAAATGATAATAAAAGATGTTTTCCAAAAAGTCTATGAACCCATATAAATAGAAAACCGACGTAATAATATAAACGAATCGTTATTGAAAAAAGTGCCTTTAACATCACAAATCATAAATCGCATTTGGATATACTCTTTAACATCCCAGAAGACATTCGGATGTACTCTTTAACATCATAGAACACATTTAGATATACTCTTTTTATCAAAGAACACATTTGGATATAGTCTTTAACATCAAAGAACACATCTGGATATACTCTTTGATATCAAAGAACAACTTTAGATGCACTCTTTAATACCAAAGAACACATTCGGATGTACTCTTTAACATCACAGAACACATTCGGATGTACTCTTTACTTTAGCATCATTGACAACACACGTTCGGATATACTCTTTAACATCATAGAACACATTTGGATGTGCTTTTAAACATCATAGAACACATTCGGATATACTCTTTTGACCAAAGGAGATTTTCAGCGAACAAGAACCCCTTCCCAGTTAATTCTGTTAGGAAACCATCCGTACATACGAATACCAACTCAAATTAGGCTTACATAGAAACAATACATGCATATAGATACCCTAATTTGGATACCATCAACATACTTTGTCCGAAAGAAAGATATATTTTTTATACTTGGGATGTCATGAAACCCAGTTTCTAGATTTACATGTTGAATGTCTTCAAAAGACGCGTACCCTTCCAGAACGCCAAGTCTGATTCTTCTTGTCCTTTGTCACTTTGCCAAGGATTGTCATGGATATATATATATATATATTTCTGTGTTTTGTCCTCGAATAATCATTTTTCAGCTCTGTATTACGGTTCCGTAATGAAGTCGGTATTCTCTGATTTTTTCTAACATACATGAAGGTCCTCTTCAATATATCATCTTGACATTCATGTTACAAAATATCCCAATGTGTAGTTTCCAGAATACGAATATTCCCATAAAGCCTTCTGAAATCCTGAAGCTAAGTGCAGTTCGTAAAACAGACCGCCGGCGACACTGGTCATATTTCGGTTTTCCTGGCAATCCTGAATGTCACATTGCTTTACTGTTTATGTACGCAGTGGGGGGTATTGTCTGAGAGAGGGATTAAGGCATAGTGTTATGACGAAGAGGCGTCGTTTCACTGGTGAAATAGGTTTTGGTTTTGGATGTAGTCGCCCACTAATTACTGAAATCTTGCGCGACCGCTAAGAATCCACCACGTTCTCTGCGGATATATACCATATTGTTATTACTCTAGTGTGATCTTTTGCTATGGTTGTTTTGCACCTTATTATCGTATAGCACGCTATGTTAGTAGAATGTTTCACTGTGGTTGATGCTTGTAAATATAGGCGTTTATGAAATTATCAGCTAAAACCAAGTCCTTCCGCTTTAGTTATGATTTCATTTTTAGACTCAATATCTCACATTATTGTAAAACGATTAATTGTGTTGAAATACACATGTACTTCCAACCTTGTGTGTCGATTATTAAGGGACATTTTCTAGAGTCTTGTTATTTGCAAAGCAGTTGAAATTCCACACAGACTCTGATGTCCTGGCGTAAAGCTACGGTGTATATTTAACTAGTGTGTCTGTCGCCAGCTTTCAAATACACAGTTAACCCGTCGGTTGAAAGTGGACATAACATTACGGTCTACAATGTATATACAATTAAACCTCGTTATCTGGAAAACAGTTGGGTTATTAGAACACTTAAATCGAAATATAAAGTATTCGAGATGAGCATAGTTTATATAGAATGTTTACTGTAGAAATTGATATGTTTGCTCTGAAAGAAAGAAATGTGTGTTTAAAAGCTACAAACTGACATACTGGTGTTATATACACCGCAGTATTACTATTCTGTCGTCTCAATGGTAACTACGTTAAGCAATGGGTGGTCGGGAGTTTTTTTTAAGACAGTAGATGTGCTTAGTTATCACGGATTTGTTAAATTTTGTTACAAAATCACAACATGATTTATTTTGGGCACAACTGTGAATACAAAGGACATCTAATACTGCCTATAAAAACTAAAGTCTTGATAGACACTGCTGATAATGAAATTACCAAATTACCAAGATACAGTGTAACATAATATAACCAGCGGATGTGTTAAGTTTTCACATGACAATATAAAGGATAATAATGTAAATGTAACTCATATTTCATATTTTACCTCCGTTTTTATATGCAAACAAATTTTGTAATTTAATTTCATAATTTGTTGATTTACCGGTAGATAGTAAGGAATTTTGCGCTGAATCATTCCTTAAATTAAAATGTAGACTTCATTTATTTTACAGCAGTTGGAAACCAAATTATAGCAACTTACATTAATTACTCGTATTGGTCCAGATGGAAGAGCCTAGGTAAAAAGGCAAATGTGTTACGACTGTGCCTCTCGACCACCCATTGCTTACGGTAGAGACAAGCAAAACAACATAAGTACAATTTGACAATATCTTGTGCATAAAAAAACAAATTAATAAGATGGTTATTTCTTTTCATGTGAGATTATAAGCACTAAATGTTGTTCATTTAGTAAGAATACTGTATTTCATGCTGTTCTCTATGAAATTCAGATATTATGCCAAGAATCTCTTAAGGCTTCTATAGCCATATCGGTGATCTCCAACACTCCATGTCTAGAAAAGTCAAGGGCTCCTGGCTAATGGGGACAATTCCCAATGACCTTTGATAGATTTCCAAATCGTGTTGTGGCGTACTACTTTTTTCTGTGCTGAATACTTCTTACACAAAGTAACAATTAAGACAGCTACTTGGACAACAATGTAACGCCCTTTTCGTGTGCTCTGTCTGCTGCATGCTGTAAACTGTTGATATTTCTGCCAAGAGCTTTAGAGACCCGACTAACGTCTGCCACGATTTGCATTTGTTATTGAATCCATGAAGAGCTTTGATTTCAGTGGAATACATCAGATATCTGCGTTTCCAATGGGCGAATTGAACTGATGGTATTTATTCATTTTCAGTTTAATGTCAGTCTCATAAGCTATACAAATCAATGTTTACAGTTGTAATTTACTTTACAAATGTCTTTTGTATAATTGTAAGAACTCGGTTCGAATCTGCATGTTTGATCAAAACTCCTATGAATATTGAAACACACTAATGTTTGTAGTAAACTTTCCATTATTGGTACTCTTTTAAACGTTTGTTAAGACCCGTTTTGATTTGTCAAATTATCTTTCGGGTTTCCGTTATTGTGACAGGTAACCTCACAGACAGAGCAGTTTAATATTCATTATTCGACAGTTATTCCATATATTTCTCCAACTGTTCTAATGTTTAGATAAGCTGTACGTATTTTAGCCATTCTTACAATATTTCTGCTATATAACGATTATGAAATATCATTGACAAATGTGACGTTATTGATATAAGAATATATCTAACATACGATATGTCTTTAAAACATAGCACATTCAACACGAATGATGAAGGCAGACAACTTTATGACTCGTGCCCTGACCAGGCCTCGAACTGGCGATCTACGGCATTCAATCGTCTAGCAAGAAATTCCCCGCTGCTTATATCACTGCACCAGAACTACATTATTTTTTGTTATATCATATTTACTTTCAAAATACGAGTTTATCATAAATATTATAGAAACAAAGGCATTAACTGAATTAGATATACACAATAATGTAATATGGACATTCTAACTACACACGTGTCTCTGTCATATCGAATGTGTTATCTCTTTAAATCACTCATATTCGTCAAAAAGGTAGCTGACACGGTACGATTTTACCACAACTTAGGACATCACACAAGGGTTTAAATTTAAACGATTACGTATGTTTTTCACTTAAGTGATAAATTGGCGAGGTGATAGTCATGGCGTTCTGACATGCCAAATGTGCTATATATGTGTATTTGACAAACCCAAAAGGCTGTGGGTGATTTCCTGATTCCGTTCCGTCCCAATAGTGCTCAAATTCAAATTAGCTTACTATGGTCATGTAATTACATTCACATACATATTAAGGTTTGGCGAGCGAATTAGCCTGGATCTTAAACTCTGGATATTTTATTTTGGTATTATTTATCTAACTAAACCACTTTGTGGGTGTTTCCGTGTCCCTTCAGTCCCTTGAGTATACTTGCCGAACTGGTAAGACTTATTCGACGCAATAAATCAGTATTTGTGGGCGGTTTGAAAAAAATGTAATTGCTTTTTTTTAAACATCATTTAAGGCTTGTGATTCTTTTTGATTTAGATTACTGAATATTGATTATATATACAATGTATATATCTTTTGAAATTCAGCAACAATACCTGGCATTGCGAATATAGGTACCCGCGCTTTATTCAAGATTTTGCCATAAAATAGATGTCAGCGATTTTTGTCACTTTAAGAGGCATCGAATATGTACCTATTTTAAATGGATCATTTATTGAAGACGGCGATACAATGAAAATAAAAATCAAAGACACTTGAAGAATATTACATCATCTGATCACCTAGAAATTGATTTAAAAGACGATCGACAGAGGTGTCATAACACTAAGACGTCGATAGGTTTTTGGTAATTGTCCTGCCTTCGCAACATCTGTACACGAATATCGCAATATTTGTTACTCGAGTGTTAGTTTCCAAAACCATTCTAGTGCCATATATATGATATATGGTAAATTGCTCATACATTTTAAAGTATTCGTTTACATATTTGGTTATCTTCCTATATTTGTATTTCATTTTAACTGACAGTGTGTCTGTTTGTAATTATTTTCTTAATGTATCTTTATTTTTGTTTTATATTCCATATTTTTTCATATATAAGATTTTTGAATTCCTCATTCTCTCCGTTCTAAATCATTACTTCTACTAACTAATCAGATACCGCACCAATGTTCTTGGTAAGAATAACACTACAGCTTATGTCGCCATGTTTTACCATAATGCAATCAACACTGATTTTATTTAAGGATTAAACTGTCATTTTTTTGGTGTCTATGGTTGATATAGATGCCAGAGCTTTGCAAACAAATGTCATATTGTGCACTAGCACAATATGACACGTTTATTTGCAAAGCTCTGGCATCTATATCGACCATAGACACCAACAAAGACAGTTTAATGCTTATAGTTACATTCTAGACATATTCGTTTTGTTAATTTTGAAAATTTAAATTGAGTAAGCATAAAAAATACCAATATTCAGCGATTTCGTCAATGGGGTTCGACAAATAGAACAGCCTATTTTTTCAAAATTCAACTGTCACGTTTAGATCGGCAAACAAAAAAGTGCATTGAAATGATACGAAAAAAACACAGCCTGCTCAAAAAATGTTTATCATTTGTGTAACAATATTGTATAAAATGTCTTATTGATACTTTTTAATTAACATAAAAAACGATTTACGTTAGTTACAAGTAGTTCCGGTGGGTGAATATATTCATGCGCGGCATTGATTGATGTCACGTTCTGTGTGTCAATTATGGTCACATAGACTGCAAATCTTTTTATTTAGTTTATATCGTGGCTTTGCCACCAAAATGTAAATATTTTTCTGTCAACCGGTAGGCAGTAAATTCGTTATCAAATATTAAAACCCTTAGAATTTTGTTTAGAATTTACGAAATCGCATGTCAATCACATCAAAAAGTGCGAATGTTATTGGAAATGTAAAGCAAGTATGTTGTAGCGGTACACGTACATGTATCAGGGAGGGTCATTTCAGTTTGAAACTTGAAACTTTCGAATCCCAGCCGAGTCACAATTTCAGTGGTCGGTTGGCATAGTAGATATCGCACAGCGGGCTAAAGTTAGCAGCGGCTTGGTTATTGGAGATTCGAGTAACGAATCCGTAATACCGAATCCGCTGCCATTAACGAACCCGCTGCCAGCAGCGGGTTCGTAATTTGAATCAAAACGTTAAAATGTCAATAAAAAGAAATATTAATTAAACATAAAGAATTGATTTCGCAATCCGCTGCTTACAGCTGGTTCGTTATTGACAGCGGGTTCTGTATTCGAATCCTCAATCTGGCAGCGGGTTCGTGATTCGAATCTTCAATAACGCCCGCTTGTTATATGTGAGCAGCTGTCCAACCACGCGGGTTTGCTTTGCTTTCCACATTATGACTACATGCGCCCCTCCAGCCGTGCAAATAGATATTAATGTAAAGTTAAACTTGTTTTATAATGGCTGTAAAGTAATCAACAATCACACAATTATATAATCTTATTCTTATGGATTGTCATTCAACTCGTCTCAGGATGCATCGTGTTCAGTGTAACCAATTATTCCTTGTTGTACATGTATCTGTTGTCATATATTCCGAGAGCTGCTCTCGGTGGCTGCGGTGTGATTTACCTTGTAATGTTTATTTGAGCAAATTTACACTTGTATTCTCAGAATGCAAAGTTAATATTATAGAAGACCTGTCAGGAATGTTCATTTATTTATGTATGTAAAACGGGAAGGCTATTGGGAAAGCAACACGAACGTCAGCGATTATATCAATACCATTTCCAGTATCCTAGGCTCAATTTTTGTCAGTTGCGAGTTGCGAGTTGCAAAATACGAGTTGCGAGTTGCAAAATACGAACTCGCAAGTCGCAATTTGTAACTCGCAAGTCGCATTTTGCAACTCGCAACTCGCATTTTGTAACTCGCAACTCGCACTTTGTAACTCGCAACTCGAAGAAAAGAAACCCTCATATTAAGACAAGATAAATAGCGTACGTAACACACTCCCACTCAATAAACAGCAGCGATACATGCACACCAAACAACTCGAAACTCAATCCTAACTCGTTTTTCGAGTAAATGTGAATGCAGATGCATGTGATATCACTAAATGAAGGTTTAGGAAAGTATCAAGGCGTTGTAACTTCCACCTTTCAGTACCAACATTTTGATTTTGATAAGTTTAACAACTATTTAAGTTGTTGTTGTTGTTGTTGTTGTTGTTGTTGTTGTAATATTATTGAAATTAAAAAAACAAACATGAACAAATATTTATTTATCATTAGTATTGAGCCTATTTGAAATTCTGTGTAAATGTACTTGTCATTTCAAATGTAATATATTGCAACAGGACGAATACGAAATCATTTGACAAATGCAGTTATTTTCAACAAGATTACATTTACATGTACATGTATATGTGAATTGAACTCCTCCATTACTTTTCTTGTTTTTTGTACCTGTACACATAATAACTTGGCCACAGGCTGCACCGAACGCCCCTTCAATTGCTATGGCGTGTATGTTGTAGTTATCATGACCTCCTCGAGCACTTAGCATGAACCAATTAATTAATGAAAGACGTAATTACTACGAAATTACTTTTTTGACAGAACTGATGGATAGGAAATACAGGAAAAACCGATATTATGGCGAAACTTAATTTGAAATAAATTAGCCCTTTTACCTTATCTAATTAAATGAAAGGTTCAGTGTGTTAGTAATTATTCATAAAACGCAATGAATTAAAGTCATAATATATCACAGCAGTATTGCTTAAAACGGCGTTAGCACTCGCGCCCGTGTAATTTACTAATCTTATAACAAAATAAGCGCTTTTATTGATATGACCCACAGAATAGAAAAAAGTCAGTATTACCATCATCGGAAACACCACAATCAGTCTTTTTTTTTTTTTTTTTTTGTGGGGGAGGTGTCGTCAGTTAACCATCTTTTGTGTCGAAGAGTTTCCTAGAACATTCGATTCCCAAGCTATTTCCTCTCGTCCATTTCATAACTCATATTCCTAAAAGGACGTGGAGGCGACCATCGAACAACCGTGTTTACAGAGATTTAAGTATGGATTACCCACGTGTAGAAAGAAGAACGATATACAAATATAAGCGCAAAGCAGATGCATCATTGCATAGTATTATATTCTCGTCAGTGGAGTTGAACGTCAGTGGATAAACATTTATTCTACCATGTTTGCTATACAACGCCAGTTTTGATTGGTTTAAAACCATGTATTATTTTCCAATAACCCACGCTCGTGCCAATAATACACGGTCGTGAGTCAAGCTGTTACAATTTTATATATCTAATATTACTATAGCCGAGTGGGCTAATGGGTTAGTCTTTCAATAATTTTTATCACGACGCGAGTTCGAATCCTACGGAGGCTCCCCTTTTCTTCTCTTTTTTATTCTTTTCTTTTTCTTTTTAATTTTCAAAATCAATGCCATATGATAGATGCTCTTGATCGTAGTACTGTATTACCTGTATATTTCATCAGCAAATAATGCAATACTCAAGAAATAAATTTCAAGGTTTTCTCGGGGTTTCTTTGCTGTTTTTCTATTAGAAAGAGGTCGATCTCAGAACTAAACATAGAATAGAAATAATCAACTTTGACTCGTGTATTGTTGCAGGATATACAACTCGGACTCGGATATTTTGCAATTTTAATTAATAACTCAGGCCTGCGGTCTTCGTTATTAATTTAATTGCAAAATATCCTCGTCCTCGTTGTATATCCTGCAACAATACACGAATCATCGTTAATTGTTTCTTAAATAATACAACTAAGGTCACATCAAAGTTGATGCTATAGCAAAGATGTATTTTTTTTTTTTTTTTTAATTTTCATTGATAGGTTTGCTAAGTTTTTTTTTAAGTCGCAACTACATACATGTGGATCAATACCAATGCTAAATTTTCCAAGTTATCCCGTGGTAGTCGTGGGATCTGACAAAATATTTCTTATTAAAACGAACGTTTGATTGTTTCCAGGTTAACTAAGTACGTCATATTATTACTTATATCTAAACAATACTGTTTTCTTCGTCTCGGGTTCTTCTAATTCGCGCTATGACGTCATGTTTCCTTGGCGTCATACAAATGTTGCGAATGGGTTATCATCCGTTTCAACCCAAAAGTCGTGGGGCTTTGGTGAACGAATCGGATCTAAGTGTGTGTATGGATTTGTAATTATATGGGAAAAAATATAAAACATCAATGTAGGTGTGTTTCGTTACCAGGGATATTTCAACCCCTACGTTAGAGTTTGGCTGGCCTCGTGACCGCGAAGCGGTTTATGAAAAGAGTACACCCCAGTTTTTTTGTGTTATTGCTCAATAACGTAAAAAAATATTACAGTTAACCCTTATAATTTAATTAACAACGATAAGAAACATTTTCATTAAGTTTAACATGTTTATTTTGCTGCAGATATTTAAAATCACATCGATAAATACAAAATCCCGTGAACAATGATTACTCCGCAGACGTCACAGTCAACTTCCGGTATAACTGAAAGTTGTTCCTTTTATTTTTTTTTAATGTTATGAGATGATAACGTAATTTTTGGAGCCAATGAAAATGCTTGTTACAAGCATAATTATATTATATAAATAAATTGCGATTAGCTATCAGTATAAATTCAAAGTTCAGTATACATTTAGGTGTACGGTATGATTATCTGAAATATACGTCCTTCGTGAATAGAGCATGAATTACACGTATTATTCTTATATGGTAAACTATACGTAGATATAAACATTGTATGAATCAGTAGAAAAACAAATCAACGACCAGACCGGAACTCGAACCTGGGACCTTCAAACTCACACTTCAACTAATAATAAGTATATATAATATCTAATACGGCATGATATTTACATAATATGGCATGGCACGGAGTCGATGTCTGTTGGGATTCTTCTCACAGGATGTATCGGTGCTTGTGACACTATGCAGGCGGGTAATGTCTCCTGGTGGGTCAAAAGAGCAGTTCCTTGGACAAACGACCCTTTATACCGAAGAGCGGCCATCCAGGGATCCTCAAGTCACGTGCAATCTGTATAATTGTTTCTGAATTAGATTTATATGAGAATACGAGATACCGTGCTTCACTAATGTCTAAAAACGTAACGCGCTGTAATGAGTCCTTTGAGATGTTGTAACAGATTGTCTCTCCGTCGGAGATGCACTTTTATAAATACCAAACAGCCAGACCTTACTACAATACATTGTAATACCTTACCATTTCCAATAGTAATACTTGTATTAAACAGTAAGGTTTTGGGGTTTTTTATATCAGAATTTGTTAATAAAGGTAAATTCTCGGAATCCATATAAGTATTTTGGAATTTTTTGGTTAACGTCCTAAAACAGTCATTTAAGGACGTGCCTAGTTTACGAGGTGGATGAAAGCCGGAGTACCCGGAGAAAAAGCACCGGCCAACAATCAGAAACAGACAACTGCCCCACATGGGTTTCGAACTCTCGACCAAGAGTTGGAGGGCTAGTAATAATGTGTCGGGACACTTTAACTACTTGGCCACCGCGGCCCCCTATATAGTTAATATGATATCATATTATTTTAGCTATAACTACTCTTACCGAACACTTGAGCGTGCTTTATGTATATTTTATTCCTATGTTCCACTTGTTTTACCGATGTCGATTTCGAATAATGGCTTTGTTCAGTTGTCGATCTGTTCATATCATTATTGATGGCTAATACTTGAGAGCAACGTATATCACACTTTCACCACATTTTACGCTACAACTGCAACGCAGATTTACGAATACTGCCTGTTTAAAGAATAAGCCAATCGCTTCAAATTGTATTGTTTATTAAGAAATAAATCGCTACTTCTGTCATGCTTCATAATAACTTATTTCATTTTTGACCATCCACTCTACAGGCAATTCGAGAAGAACTTGTTTGCAAGGAAGGCTATTCGATCGGATACAAGTGGAGCCAAAACCATACCATTCCATTCCAGTGACAGTCACCGTTGTGCCTGTGATGTGCCATTTCAATGGACTGCACTTGGAAGCATACTGAAAGTTGATCCCGATTTAGAAGGATTCGTCTTTAAATGACATACCTTTTGATAGGAAGTTTAACAATGAAAAACCAAAACACACTGATTTATGATTATTACTAATAAAACATAATTAATGAAAACTTCATAACATCTGGGCTTCACTTTCATCACTTTCATCTGGGCATCACTTTGCTTAGCAACATATTGCTTGGTTGTTTGAACACATAATCATCAGGGCCAAGCTGTTCCAAAGGTGGATAGGCCTAATCACATTTCAACAAGAATTTTAGATTCCTGATAGATTCATTATTGGTAAAACTAACTTGACAAAATGTTATAAAACTATAGCATTTACCAGTCTCTTCCTACCTGTCTATAATAAGGCATACACATACAAACACACCTCTCTCTCATACACACGCCCTCTCACACATCCTCTCACACCCTCTCCCTACCTCTCACACATCCTCTCACACCTCAAACACACCCTCACACACCCATCATCTCATACACACACCCTCTCATATCCTCTAACACCCTCTAACTACCTGTAACACATCCTGTCACACCTCAAACACACCCTCACACACACCTCTCTCATACACACACATATTATCACACAACATCTCACATACTCTCACACACCCTCTCACATCCTCCCACACATCCTCTCACACTTCCTCTCACACCCTCTTACACCTTCTCAAACACACCCTCACACATCCCTCTCTCACACATACACACCATCACACAACATCTAACACATTCTCGCATACCCTCTCACATAAACCCGAATATACAGGTTTTGAAATAAAGAAGAAATGAGATGTTCACTAATCAAGTGATTATACCAATCAACTTTGATCCGCTGGTCCCTGTATGTTAGTGTTTTTATACAATACGGCATCTAACATATAACTAATATCTTGGTAAATAAAGATACTGTAAAAGTGGATATTTTCGCGTGTGGAAATTTTCGCTTAGCCAGCTTCCAAAGTGTTCGCGGTGTGGATATTTTCGCGCCGTCAAGATATTTTGCGCTAACTTGTATCTTTTATATTTAGTATTTTTATGTGTTAATATATTCGCGTGTGGAAATTTTCGCGGAGATTTACTGATAGCGAAATAAGCAAAAATTTCCACACCGCGAATATTTCCACTTTTACAGTAGTATGTGTCGCATCTAGACGTTCAAAACATTCCTAAACTTGGCAAATATATCATAAAAATTCGCTCATCAAAAATTCACACCAACCATAATCGGTGATAGCTTCAAAGCATACACACTTCATGACTTCTTGACGTTTTATCCCAACAAACCGCTTACAGAACTTTCACACGAACCAGGGTGCGGGCATGCACATAACCAGATTTGTACAAACAATACGAGGTATTTGAATTGATATATCGAGTGAGATTGCTGTTGGAAGACGCCTATGACTTAACATATAACTAAATATAAAGTGTATTAGATATGAAGCTAGCTAGCGATTACCAACAACGAAATCTTTATTTAAAACACGCGATTCCAAATGGGATATATGTTTTATGCACCTCGTTATAAAGGTGGGCAGAAACGACACGTCACCATTGGAACATATTGCATTTGTTTCCGTGTAGTATATTGGTTAATTTTAATTCAACATTGACGTCATATCGGCTAACTAACCAATGGCTGTGTAAAGCTGCCTTTACAGCCCGACTGTGACATTCTAATTGAGATTCAATTGATTGGCGAGGTAGTCAATAAATTGCACATGCGTTTTACGTCAAGTCGCGATATAATCGTTCGACAATCCGAACTTCCACGTGTAATACGTTGTCATCAGCCATATCCGGATGTTGATGATTAGGTAAAACATTGGTATTATACAGGATATTGGTTTGTTATACAGATAATTACCTGGGTAATACCATGAACCCATATCTTATGTAATCCGCGTTGTCTTTAAATGATGTATGGGCACATAGGAACGTGCATAGAAGAGTGATCATGCTTTAGTGTTGTCTACGTTGGCACTTGTATTAAATAACGAAGGAATAACAAGGACGCCCCGCTTTCTATATTTGTCAGTGAGTTGCATACTCAGTAGGAAAAATAAAACTTTTAGATTCCAATGTGCTAATACTCTACCTAGGAAATATAATGCGGATTAATATGTTGTCTATGTCACAGCAAATTATGTTTCATCTGACACTGAGACCCAACAGGCATCTGGGAAATTATTGATTTATTGTTGAAGGAATGTTTAAAGGAAATTGAACCACTTACTCCAATTTCACACAACAAATGCTACAACGCTTGATATTGGTTATTCCCCCCCCCCCCCCCCCCCCCCCCCCCCATACCCACCCTCCCCGGCCCATGTGCTTCTCAGTCTAAACATTTAATGATGTCTAGTCAAACGTCGTTAACTGGCACTCTCGGACAACTCAAAGGATCTGTATTACCCGAAGTTTATTTAGCCCTACTCAGTATACCTCTTTACTATGGAAATATAAACCGTATATATCATTTCACGTTTGTACCATACGCTGTATCAAAAACATACAGAACAATGGAAAAACGGAGAAAATGATCCCCATTAGATTGTGTAGTTCTTTATTGATTTCGCTTAAGAGTCGATACGGTTTAAATAAAACCTTAAATATAACATGTCGAGATCGTGTTGTCTCCATAGACTGGAAAGACTTACATCCGTAAAAACGTGGTGTGATCAAATGGTAATGACTTAGATGTCTGTCTGGAAATGAATGAAACATTGAAACCTTGAAAGCAAGCGATGCAGTGGGGAGCCCAATAGGGCAAGACCAAAGACAACAGAAGGCGATAATTGATCTGATAAAAAACATGAAAAAAACATATATATCAGACACCAAAACAAAAAACAAAAAACAATCCAAACAATTAAACGAGCCATTCGGAACAAAGAAACTAAACGATACCGGTATCAAGGTCCTGTACATGAGTTCTCGGCGAAGTGTTTCACGTCTTTTCCGTCTAGCGGCCGATCTCCACGTCAGAAAGGTATTTGAGTGGTTTATTTGTTTATCTGAATAAGCTTCTCAGTGATAAGAATGTCGTCCCGGGTTTCGTAAAGTTTACTATCGGCTTAACAAATGAAAACTCGTAATAAACAGGTAATGTTATCAACACTGGTTCTTAACAAGGAATTAATTGGTCTCGTATTTCGATGTTTCGTAATAAATATTTTTAGCACAGCAAATATTCTCCACGCCTCTATGCCGCCGTCACAATGACGGAAAAATCAAACATTTAAGGTCCCATTGTTTTTTCGATAACTATATTTTTTATTGTTTAATCTGAAACATTGTTGATATAGATATATCATTTGAATGATTTTGTTCCCATTGTTTGGATGGTTCTCCTTGCAAATACAAAAATGATTTTTATATATCACTGGTAAAACAAATAAAGTATTTGTCATGTAGATACGTTAGATACGTTAATATGATTTTTAAATTTTCATTTATGACGCGACTCATATAATAAGCTCCCCTTTAAGTTTTATACAACGTACATCGTGTTATATATTCACTCTTACGAATTGTACAAAAGACAAAAAAGATATAAGCAGCACTCAATCTAAATAGAGTTTTAGATAGAGTAGAGCCAAAAATGAATCAAACTGCAACATTCAGCTATTTCGACCTTCCGGGACTCGTCAATGATGCCAAAAAAGGTCCCAAGCGTTTATACCAAGGAGGCGACTAAATTAGGTCGAAAGACAATTCAAGCGTAGCATACAGATTACGACACGCCTCGGGGATTCACATGACGGTAAATATCGATCGAATTAACTGTCACACACTCTTGGTTCCGTTAGGGATATCAATCACATACGCATTGCCTAGGAAAGCAAATCCCCAGAATGCAATCCTATATTAAAATCTTTGTTTACCGCACATTATGAGTACAGGTACTATATAAATGTTTTGTTCTTAACAAAGTACGTTTGGTTAGTACCATTGCTTTTTCACATATACAAAATACGCCTTGTATGGATCTTAATTTAGTTATTATAGAGAAGGATGTAATAACGCTGTACAATGTTTACACAGATATTAGCTATACGGTTGTCATTTCACCCTTGGTAATAGCGCGTGAATTATAGTTGATGAGTTTTGATTGCCGTCCCAAGACAAGGTAGATTAATTGGAAGTTATGATTAATAGTGATATTGCCCTTGACAGCCACAAATTAATGTATGGGCGATCCAAAGTTTGCGAGCAGCTGTTGTTACAATTAATGACACTGCTCCCCAACTTTAGCAAACATATCATCGCCGATTTAAGATTTAAACCATCGTCATATTAAACAACTTGTGTTTATGATTCGAGTCCCATAATAAATACACAAAAATAACTTAATCAGCTCGAAAGGTTTAACTGAATCCATATGACCACAGCTATCAGGAAAGTACTATAGTAATGGATTTATGGCGTTAATTAAATGGTATCACTATATATAAAGCTATTGTTAGTAATATTGATTTTGATTTAATTTGCAAATCTTATTAATATTATCAAATTATTAGTTTATGAATCTGCGGATGTGCAAATACCACATGCAAATTCTCTGTAATAATAATCAATGCACATGTTCACTATTTCTATAATATCTTTTAAGCAATGTCTTGATGAGTTAAACGAAATATTGTTTGATATAAATGTATGTCTGTACATATATCTCGTTGGTAAGGTATCCCTTACCCCTTAAACAGAAGGGAGACTTATTACTGATAACTATAGAGTAGAAATAAATATATGATAATATGTTGTAACGACCAAAGTACACTCTTTAGGATAAATTGTACAGTACAGCTAGACAAGTTCCAGGTATGGACTGTCACAATCAAATGCTCTCTAGTCTTTCTAGAGTATCTAATATATAACTTCTTTAAACACCTTTTTTATCTTTGGTGTTTAAGATTGATTACAACGATAGATCGTGCTATACATGAATGATCTTTAGATTTTATGTGCATGAAAATCAAATCCTAATTAAGCAAAGTTTCTTAAATAAATGTCTTGAAAAAAGTAATTAAATGTCTAATGATCTTTTCAGAACAAAAAAAAAAAAAATGCAAATAAAAGGAAAAAAATCCATCAAAATCGCCTAAAAATCAATGCTATCACAAAACCATCCCTTCTCACCAGTAGTACTTCAAAGCTTACCCAATCAGTGGATGATATGGAATTAAATTTTATTTGTTTGTTTTACACAGTTAAGAAACAATTGTTACCCCAAACTACATTATAATTAATCCTTATCAGTAGATCATGATATACATTTGTTGTCCTCATTGACTTATAAAACTCCAGAATGATACCTCCGAGCCATTTTAATTGAGAAGCTAAGTAATCACTGGTAATAAGAACAGGGAAATGTGCGTATGAGAGGCACTGTTTTAATTAAGCTATTTCCATCATCAAGTTTGTGTTATTATCAAGTTTGTATGCTACACAGTAAGGTAGTATACATCCTTAAGTCTCCGTGTCACAGTAAGGTAACATTCATCTTTAAGTCTCCATGTCACAGTAGGGTAACATTCATCAAGATGGGCGCAAATATTAACTCTTGATTCCTGCGTTATCTGTTCAGTGAGTCTCCAAAATCAGTTTTCAGTCAATATAAGTGTACATGCTATATATACTAACACATTGATCCTCGATGCATCAATGGTTTCACTGAGAACTAGGATATGCATAATACCCTGGTTATTTTTATCGCTGGTCACGACACTTCACCATTAACTGTGCCTGTCCAAGGTTGTTTACGAATCGTGTCCAGTTATACGGTTTTAGTCAGTGGTAATCAGGAGTGATCCTCCATTACTATCGTTAATACTGATCCTTGACCGAGGATTTGCTTACTGGTCAGCCTGACATGATAATCCAATCAGACCGGACCATCAAACTGAAACAAAACTTATCAATAAAAACAGTGAGGCATTTCAAGTGTTGAATGATTCGACTTTGATTAAGGTAGATCCCAAAACTTATGACCGAGGCAATAACTACACCTACTTTAAAGTTAACAGTAATTATTCTCTCTTTTCTTTTAAAACTTGATCTGAGTTATTGTTTCAAATCTCCGATCCCAATGGCTAAAGAGTGTTCTACCGGTGAAAAAAAAACAAAACAAAAACAAAAAACAAAAAAACAAGAAAACATTCACACCCTGGTTTTTCAACCTCCCTTAACTTACTGTATGTGTAGTAGTGGTATCAGAAACCTCTCAATTATCCATGTGACTCCGACAAAGGATGACGATGAATATCAAACTACCATATCATGCAATTCTTGGTGCTGATGCCCAGTTCTAGATCCTTATTCTGTTAAAAAACGGATATGGGAACCATTTCCCTGTACCGTTTAAAAACTAAAATAACAACCAACAGCAATCGATCAAAACACCAGATCAACAACTTGTGATAAACTGGGAACTCCAGTTACATTTTTCTTTAAACGGAACCAGGGTCTGGTTCCAAGTTCCATTTTTTCTAAAACGGAATTAAGAACCGAGAACTAGCTTTATGTTACTACAAAACGACAGTACTAACATGCGGGAAAACATGGAGTATAGAGACAGGGAGTCACAGCAAGTAACAGCGTTGATCAGGGCCCAGTTGTTCAAAAGGTGATTAAGCTAATCACATTTTAACAACAATTTTCAAATCCTGATTTGATAACTTCTGGTAGAACTAGCTTGTCAAAACTTTATGAAATTATGTAATTCTCAATTCTCTTCCAACTGGCATAATCGAAAAATGATATACTCGGAGGTTTTGCTACAAATAAGAAATGAAATTTTCACTAATCAAGTGATTAAGCTAATTACCTTTTGAACAACTGGGCCCAGAAATGTTCGTTAGGTAAACGAAAGAAAGGCAAGGATATTCCCATCAATACTCAAAACTGTAGTCAAGTAGCTCATGGTTTTCGTTGTTATCTGGTATTTTAGTTAAGAAAAATATTTTCCCATAATTAATTATTGAGAAATGGACAGTATTATAACCATGGAATGACGGCGCGTGCTGTTAATTTCGAAATAATACGGGTATTTGTATACCCGTCAATAAAAAAAAGGGGTATTTGTATACCCGTTGCAACGTACTTTGTGATATGTACATGGGTCCCTCGGCAACATAAAGTCGTTACCATTACAGGTTAACTGTGGGTGTTTTTTTTTCAAGCTTGGTTGAAACTACAGTTTTAGTACATCATCAAATCTGCGTTTGTCGCCGAATCAAAGCATTGTTATGTCAGCATCAAACGATTCATAGGACTATCCACGTTTCCCATGCCAACTAGTAGAGATTGTATACGGGCGGTACAAAACAATTTACGTTATGTATTGAAGTTTAAAGGTTGTCTTGCAGAATGATTATAGCTGTATAATATGTCCGATTGGTGCTAGTTATACTACACTCTATCAAAAAGTTGTTTTTTAAATGTGACCTCAACACGAAATCTCCATACTTACATGCATGTTGCAGAAGAATGTTCTGTAAAAATTAATGCATTCTTCAGTTCATGAATGGATTCAGATATTACAAGCTTGAAGTACAATCAGGCATGTGCTTGCAGTAGGTGTAAAGAAACGATATTTTTCTTCATTTAATTTCGATGCAAATATGAATAAACCGATGCTTTAGTGTGAGTTGTATTGAACAAAATATCCATAGGCAGATCACGATTGAAGCGACCCACGGAAACTCAAACTGCAATGAAAATAAGACCCAGCGTCTCGGAAGACAATGCGTCTTCTGCTTCATTGATGATACTGATATCTTAATACATTGCGAATCAAGATAGATTGCAATGGAATAAACAGGCATATCAACGAGTATCGAAAACGTCCATCTTTGCATCGCACTTTAATAGAAAATAGTATGATCATGATCAACATCATAATACGTCCCAATATTCTTTATCAACTAGCATCCTCTGAAACCGAGTGTATGCTATTTCCCGTCATAAAACTGGCATGTTCAAAGTTGCAGTTTATTAAAGTATTAGCTTGAACACTCATGCATATAGGACTTCCGATGGTCTCATAGAGAGTTTATTAGAAATATCCCCAAGATAATATGTGAGCTGTCAAGTTAATGGGTTATTTATGGGAATGAACAAATTAAATGAACTATTAGAGATTTGGCCGTTTTTTGGCAGAAGTTTAAATCTCGCTAAATTATTCATATTTAAGACCTATGCAAACAGTGAGCCTATGGGAAGTATCAAATAAACAAAATTTGTATTATAAAACACGTATTATTGACCGAATTGAAGCCGTAATCCAATACAAATTGTAATTTCAACAATTTTTACTCTTTCATCGTTGCATATTTTTTCCATCTTTAATAATATAATGATTATAAACAGAGTTTGAAGATTACAGATGCACTTAATTGCATTCCATTTCGGGTTATATGCATTACAAGAAAATAGCACGAACCGCGCTAGCAGTCCATGTTTTATTTTTCTGATAATGCGATGTTTTGTTATATATCTATAACCGGAAACGGAGTTCACCTTTTATAAATTGTTAAGACTCACATATGGAAGAAATTCAAGACGCTATATCTGATTTAGGGAGAGTAGAAGGTTTGCTAATGTGTATAGATCACCGAACCCAAGCCTAATAGCTGCTTTCGGGTATAAATGTTGTGGTGTTTTAAGTTGGTACACAAGAAAATACATTTTCAAAAATGTTTCATGAACAGTCAGCCTACAGCTCAGCTTTTTGTTTCGTTATTTTCACGTAAAATCGACCACCCGCTACTTTGTAATTAGATAACTTGAAATGTACATATTTAAGCACAAACATTTTTAGGTATTGCTAAAATGTTATCTAGCCGAACCTTCCAGCACGTAAATAACATTACCACCTACTTCAGTTTTTTACAGTATGTTATCTGAATTAGGTTAATAAATGGACATCCTTAGTTGGCGTTGTATGGGTTTGTTCTCATTTATTTATATGATGCCTTAGATTTCCTCTGTGCTATTTACGGATTTGGAATTAACTAATTAAGGCAACAATTTATTGAACGTTGACATTTGTTATTCATTATGCAAGACCTTGACATCCGCTTTGGGACATCGACTTAAAACCATATATTTTTTCACCACGAACGGAACAGTGTTCCGTTTTCTCATATCATACCATGGCTTACTGTGGTAACAATAAAAAAATAACTGGAGAACACTGAAGGGCAAACAAAACTGACCATATATATAGAAATATCAACAAAAATAAGGTAATGCATGGGAAGTATGAAAAAAGCACAAATACAATAAGACAATGCCCTCCGCAGGGTTAAACGTCTTTTACTTCATCGGCGACACCCGCCATACAAAGCAAGGTAAAATCCGAAATTTACTGAATAGGAATGACAACGCATTCCGAGTATTTTCATTTGAAATATCAGCATTGCAATGTAGGAAATTTCAAGGAATAAATACAAGATATTAAATGGTTTCCCGTTTAAAATAACATATATTTTACAAATATGACAGAATAGCTTCGATTGAAAAAAATTACAAATTTCAATGAGGTGAATACAAATATTCGCTCTGATTAGTCAAAAAGGAAAAACTTATATTTTCATTGCCCATTGCTGCAGTGAAAATAAAGTTTTATTAGTCAGATACATTTCTATATTTTTCTAGCAAAAATGCAATTAAACAGAATATGTTGATGTTTTGCAATACAAATTTCAATAACAAAACTAAATCTTGAATATATTAGATGTTCCTCGCTGCTTTACTTAGCATTTCCATTTCATCCCTGACATGACATTTATTTGGGATTGACTGGTTTTCTCGTTGTTCCGGCCATGTGAACGGGTGGTACGTCATGCTGGGTGTCTTGAACAGCATGTTTCAGTGAGGTAACACACGGAAAACAATTCCGCGATATCACAAAGAGACGCACTCTTCAAAAACACACAGCATCCATCACACGCATGCATCTCGTACACAGAGTATTCAACAACAGGTTAAGTCAAACCATGTTAGGTCTAACAGTTTTTAACTGAACATAGATTGATGGTATTCAGATGTTATATCCATGCATTCTTGTGTCGTGTTAAATTATTGATTATGTTGCAATATAGGCGTCGTTTGATAACTTTTTCGAAACAATGTATTTAAAATTTGGAATCATTTGCATATATGTTTTGATAAAATATTATCATATATAACTCTATGCATTGATCTTGTTAACCAATTGTCAAAACAATGTCTTTATTTTGGTGTGCAAATATTCTATTTTGAAAAGCATGCATTGGATATATATACATGTATATAATGTATATATCACTCTATAATAAAACATTAGCTCATAATTATTCTCCAGCATTGTGCGGGCCTGTTTTGTTGTGAGATTATGATACAGGTAACAGTCAATCAACAAGCACGAGGCAATACCGTGAACGATGAAACGAACAGCATCTTTGTTCTTTAATTGATTAGAGCCTTATTTAGTCTTTAATACTATTTAAAACGTTAGTGTTTAAATTTAAATGTTGTGATAACAACCTGTTCGCTGTGTCTACGGTGTTTATTCCATATCCAAGGGCTTGTTTAAAAAAAACTGCTAATGAAAACAAGTTGAACACAGTATTTCGAGGGATATACTCTGATTTGAAAGAGACATCATACTTTAATTAAGAAATGTGTAACCCTGGTACTATTTAAACTACGCACAAAATGCCCCTCGGAAAAGAGAGACTTTCTAGCATTCCAGAGGTCTCGGGTTCGATCCCTAGGGGAAACTTGGAGATAAATTAAATGTATCATGCTCTCCGATGTATTGACGCATGTACAAGGACTCGTGATTTATATTAAGCATTACTTACAATCGTCTCTGTAACCCCTGGACACTCGAGTTCTCCTGTTGTAGAAAAATATATAAGCCTGATAAATACTAGCGACAATGTAATATACCTCCCTGGATCGGTTGAGTGGTCCAAGATTCGATTCATATTGGAGGCGTTGGAATCTTTTTTCCCTAAAAGTGTCTTTTTTTGTAAAAGTAAACACAAAATGTATCTGGCCAATCTATTCAACAATACTGATAACGCGATTTAAAAATAACTCTCCATAATTGCATTCATCCATCATCCATCATCCATCCATCCCTTTCCAAGATTTCGCCATAGATCTTCAAAATATTGTCTTTGTTCATTCATCCGCCAATCCATTCATTTCTAGCATTATTAGCTAGTGTTTACCCATAAGTCTCCAAATCATTGTATTTGTTTATAAGGAAATACAGATTAATCCATCCATCCATCCATCCATCTATCCATCGTTACACAACAAGGATTTCCCATAACTCTTCAAATAACTGTCTTTGTGTATAAGTTCACATCCGGCTTTAACTCTGTAATATTACCTGAATTTATTTACAAACTCGTAAACTTGTTCCTTTGTGTCAGACCCATTATTCTGTTATAAACTGGATGTTTCGAGCAGCGTCTGGTATTTCTATAAGCTATTGGAAATATGATTTGAGCTTTGATGGCTCCGAGGAGAGCAAAACACTGTGATTTATAAACTCTTACACACTTAACACAGGAAGATAAATTTCCTGATTTATTGTGATTTCCATCAAATCCAAGGCCATTCTTCATAACAATGTTATTAATTTGCGGAAACATGACTACCCATCACCCTGCCTACGGTAATAACGTCAGGATTTAATGTTGTTTTACCTCAAGGTCGGAATTCGTAAATAAATTTACATTTTCTGTTGACAAAAACTTGCACTGTGATATCGGTAAAATACTGAGTGGAGAAACTCCTTTATGACAAGCATGATAAATTCATTCGATTCTTTTTATCACGTTACACCATCTACAGAATCAGTCAAATAAAGGCAAATGCAAGGGACTCAATCAGCAGAACGTTTGTAGAATAGTTTAAAAATAATGAACATTGAAGTGTCATCTATTTTTCTATAGCTACATATAGAATTAGCTCATCGTGTCAGTCGTTAATGTAACAATTGATTGTGTCAAATCTAATTTAAACAAAATAGCGATTGTTGCAATTGTTTTTAAGCGACGATATCTTAGTGGTTGTTAAAATCGAGTCATGTTTGACAATATCAACTTTATTATATTACACTGTATAATATGAAAGATGTCATGACAATACCTTTAAATATAATAACTACAAGTTGTCGAATCAATTTACGAACATTTTTAACATTTGTGATAAACTGCTGGGGAATCAAATAGTTTATAAGGAACAGATATATATATATTGCCATAATAATCCTATTGGGACAGTTTTTAACATCTGGTCCAAATCTGACGTACTGCTCCTTAAATGTATCATTAATATTTGATCCTTAGTAATACTGAAATTTTACATGCATACCAAATCGGAGGTAAGAATAATAAAAATGCATTCGAGTGTCAACTGTACAGAAACAGTACTAGTGAGAACACCATCGCGATTGGCAATCACAAGAAACAAAATTATAAAAGGGGAAAAAAACTTGAACAGTTATAAACCTGCTCAGTCCATCTTTCTTGGAACCGTTTTGACTAGGAAGCGCATTGGTTTCAATTGCTTACTACTTGCTGTCAATTAATTAGATACAACTTCCCATTGGTATACACTAGGAAGCGCATTGGTTTCAATTGCTTACTACTTGCTGTCAATTAATTAGATAAAACTTTCCATTGGTATACATTAAGTATGGTGATTATTAAAAATCATTCATATAGATGGAACTAGGTAACTGTATATATGCCTCAAATTACATTTTTTCGACAGGTAAGTTTCGCACCGAGACACAATTTGAAAAAAAGGATATGATAGTTTTCACGGGATTATTTACCAAATGAATGGTGGGCATAACTACAGAATCCCGTCTTGTGTAATTAGAGCTGGTTTAATTGAAATGACTATAAAATACATTTTGTAGGTATAGAGGGAAAGTCTACAAGTATTTGCCATGCTACGTCTTGCATTTCTAATCCTAGAAACCAAGTACAAATTAGTATTCATTATAGTGTTTCATAAGTAGCGGAACTGGACCGGGTCGATCATCGGCGACCAGGTAGCTCAATCGGTAGAGCATCCGGCTAGTGTTCGGAGGTCCCGGGTTCGAACCCCGGTCTGGCAGTGTATTTTCCACTCCTACCACATTTGGTGCCTGTGACCAAACCTTGTTTCAAGTGAGGTGAATACTTGACAAGGAGATACCCGAACCTGGGTTGTGAGTTGTGAAGTCTTCGGGGTCGAAGGCTTAAAAAATAGGAGGGAAGAGTGTAGCGGAACTGAACCGGGTCGATCATCGGCGACCAGGTAGCTCAATCGGTAGAGCATCCGGCTAGTGTTCGGAGGTCCCGGGTTCGAACCCCGGTCTGGCCGTGCATTTTTCCACTCCTACTACACATACATTGCTATATTTACCCATATGATTAATTCTATTTTAGGAGGATATTAAATAAAAACACAGCTTTGACGTCATCAGTTGTTATCTTTGTACTGTGTCAACATAAATCAGAGACATTGACTGCCAAGTAAAATGATAACTCGTACACTTATTGGACAGATACAGGTAACTTATTGAATGGCTACAAGTAACTGATGTTGTTGGACGACTAAAGGTAACTTTTTGAACGGGCTATAGGCATCTTCTCTAGCCATGGTGTCTGTTTACGTTACACTCCAAGGAAAAAGTATATGATCTTAGACTTAAACTTAGGCTACGGGAACGATAAAATAACAATATATATGCGATGTGACAGTTTAGTAAAACAGAACTTTAAAACTATACTTATATTATAAGTTAACTCTTTAGATTTCCTTCGTGTTATCGTTATGCTAACAAACTACATGATAAATAGCGGGCATATAAATTGTTTGTTTGTTTGTATGTTTGTTTGTTTGTTTGTTTTTTTTGCTTGACTCGAGATATTTCGTGTGTCCGTACTTATCCACAGCATCCCTTAAATATTTATATTAAGGTTTTCCTCTCTTTGGTCAAACAGAGTTCACGGGGGCCTAATGATGGTGATGCGAAGGTCACTCAGGAAGTAACGCGATCTTCTAATTGTTCGAGCACCTGAGCCAAAAGTCCATGTAACATGCCGGAAGGACGTATGGACAAGGCCTATAAAATACATATATCAACTACTAAGGACAGACATGTTATTTACAGTCGTTCAGGTCTTTACGTCTTTACTCAATGTACTTATAAATAAATATATATTCATAAACGAAATATTAACATGCCAACGGAAATTCAATGTTATAATCGCATCATAATATGGCGATTATGATATGATTACAATATATAAATATAAAGCCATTATGATATGATAACAATATAATTATATAAAACGATTATGATATGATAACAATATATATAAAGCGATTACGATATGGAATTTCAGCTGTCATGTTATCATCTCGTGTTTTATAGTTATACACACATTACACAAAGTCATTTTATTATTTGAGCCACAAATATATGTTAACATAAATATACTAATGTTGATTTATTTTGAAATTAATGATGTATATATATATTGAATATACCATGTTATGGTTATCAAAATAATCATATTTATATTTTAAAATAAGCCTTTCTGAAAACATCTTGAAGACAAAATATATATTTATAAGTATTAATAATTATTCCTGTTATTCTATGTTCAGCTGGATTATTTTACTTGTTGAAATCATCACTAAAGGATTATCTTACAGGTGATAAGCCAATGAACACTACAAAAGCAGGCTAGGTACAATCTGAACAATAGAGAAGCAGACTGTGTGGAATCTGAACAATAGAGAAGCAGACTGTGTGGAATCTGTACAATACAGAAGCAGGCTATAAGGAATATGTACAATACAGACGCAGGCTGTGTGGAATATGTACAATACAGAGGCAAGCATGTAAGGAATAGGTACAATTCAGAATCAGGCTATAAGGAATCTGTACAATACGGAAACAGGTTATAAAGAATCTGAACAATACAGAAGCAGTCTGTGTAGAATCTGAACAATTCAGAAGCAGGCTGTGTTGAATATGTACAATACAGAAACATGCTTTAAGGAATCTCTACAATACCGAAGCAGGCTATAAGGAATATGTACAATACAGACGCAGGCTGTGTGGAATATGTACAATACAGAGGCAAGCATGTAAGGAATAGGTACAATTCAGAATCAGGCTATAAGGAATCTGTACAATACAGAAACAGGTTATAAAGAATCTGAACAATACAGAAGCAGTCTGTGTAGAATCTGAACAATTCAGAAGCAGGCTGTGTTGAATATGTACAATACAGAAACATGCTTTAAGGAATCTCTACAATACCGAAGCAGGCTATAAGGAATATGTACAATACAGACGCAGGCTGTGTGGAATATGTACAATACAGACGCAGGCTGTGTTGAATATGTACAATACAGAAACATGCTTTAAGGAATCTGTACAATACAGAAGCAGGCTATAAGGAATATGTACAATACAGAAGCAGTCTGTGTGGAATATGTACAATACAGAAGCAGGCTATAAGGAATATGTACAATACAGACGCAGGCTGTGTGGAATATGTACAATACAGAAGCAGGCTATAAGGAATCTGTACATACAGAAGCAGGCTATAAGGAATATGTACAATACAGAAGCAGGCTTTGTGGAATTTATTAAGCGTAAATAAACTAGTAAATAATTTTTAGAAGATGACATCCTCTCTTATTAAATGGAAGGTTTAAATTCAAACCTAATCCAATGACCTCATAAATAGTATTAGATGTCATTTATATATTGTAGCAACGTCCTTTGAGTGCTATAGCTTATGCTTCTATGATATAGCGACCGATATACATGTAATTCCATGATATATGTTTTGCGAAGCTTGCTTTATTGCCAATTTGGTTTACATGTTTTATTTTATTATCTCATGATTTAGCGGCAATAATATCAGGTGTACATATTTAACACGGAAACGTCAGGTCGACAATAAATCGACGGAAGACTCCATAATGCATATGCAAAATATGATGATATATTAATGCAATTATATTATACCGCAGTTTCATATAGTATCAATGATATTGTAATGCTATTTTATAATGGATTTGTAACAACTCTATCGACTGTACAATCGTCCTTGGGCTATTACTGGGGCCAAAAAGGAGGGAATCAAGCATGGAATTGACTTAAACAATAGCGAATTTTGACGCATTTTGAAAAATAGGAGGGAAATCCATACATTTCCTGAACTGAATAATTTATAATAATTAATAACGGATGCTTGGTTTCGTTAACATACTGTTATACAAACCTAGTAGAATATCATATGTATTAATAATATAACACCGTATTGACATTACCAAAGATCCATAAATGACCATAGTTGCTGATAGGACGTTATGCAAAATCAAAATCACAATATAATTGATCAATATAAGTGTGCATATCTTAAACTATCGCTGCTTTTCATAAGAAAATACTGATAATGTTATTGATTTTTTAGTCTATGTTAATACAAATGTTATACATGTAGGTTCGTTATATGCAATATTCCAGTCTCCCTTACAACGTTGTATACCGACGTATGCTGACGCTACGCTATGATTAAGCCATTGTTGCTTATCAGTACAGGTTATCAAGATGAAGATGTACTGTATATATCGGTTGAGGAAGAATGACCTTTGCGATTTTAACTGTGGTGGTGACTGGTCATCAATAATGACTGAACTTTTTTTTCAACCGATAGGTCTTTAAATGCTTTAATGTAAAATATGGTAAAGTACTGGCCTGACCTAAACATACGGTGTTTTAACTATAGCATTTCCTATCTTAACCTGGCAGATATGGCCGATATCAGATAAAAATCACTATGATCACTCGTCGTAGATTTGATTTTTCCCCAGACACAAATTTTTCAAGCAGATCAGAGAGAGACCCCTGTAGGGATTGACAGACTATGATTGAGGATGTCATATGTCAGGCAAATATATGCGCATGCATGGTTGTTGTTGATACGGGCGAGAACCTAAAGTGGGTAGACCAAGCTCCCATATACATGCTAGACGATCGGTTTACAATAAATATAAGTGCATATGAACCTCCATACAAAAGTACAGTTTCTTTATTTAAGGTAAATTTCATCATCTTGATGCACGTACTGTCTGAACAATAAGGACATATACATTTCAATTAAGGCAAAGTGTCATTACACTCTCAGAATCCTGTACTGAATTGAACTACAGCCATTGATTTATATAGACTTTTATATCATAATGTGTTGATATGTTTTAATAATAGCTATTCGATATGACACGTTATCATTTTAAAATCAAATTGATTTTTACTTCTAAATCAATAAACAAAACACATGGGAAACACGTAGAATATCTATGTTAATGAAAAACTTGACTATAAGCGTTAAGGCTAAAGTGATATTTTCAAAAGTGCATGTTCTTTTGTCAATTTCATCGGCAGGTTTCGTGACGCTATCCAGTTGTTGATGTTCAGACGGAATAAAACAACTTAAAACGCGAAAGGCCATTTTCATGGAAATGGCTATGTATGTGTACTTTGATATACTTGATATACTATATATTTCCTTAATGTGTTTGTTAAATAAACAATCAATTATTATAAATATCCGAAAGTTCATTAGTTGTGTTATGTATCTGTTTATCTAGGTAATAGGTACCGTTCTAAGGAAGAGTTTTGAACACGACTTCAGGGATGATCCGCAATATACAGCACCAAACGCAGTAAAGAGCTAATGAAATATTTAAAGTACTATACTATACTACATATCGAAATTGGAGGGTTAACCAGCAGTACCAGAAATGGTTTCATCTCCTAGAAGGCTAGAAGAGTTACAGTTCACAACCTCGAGCTTTTCAAAATTGACGCCAATCCCAGCAACATTTGCCTCGACATGTTTGTACTGTTCCCTGCATATTTGACCGAATGTCCACAGCTTTCTGGACAATTCTATTACCACGGACGCCAAAGATCTATTATTCATTTATCCCATTGGACGGTTTGTCCTGGTTTGAATTTTTCTCCCTAATCCTATTTTATGAATTCACCTTTTTTTATACATTTCATTTTGTTATCTTGTTTTTGGAGCTATACATGTATTTGTTGATAAAGGTGATCAACCTCCAATTGAGTACGTGGTTATGATTTTAGCTGAAGCTTATTAAGTTCAACATAAGACAACACGAACGAAGAAACTGTAAAACAATTAAATTTCTGTTCGGTCTATTTTTGTTTTGTTTCAATAGACTATTGGTTTACCCATGGGAACACATTTTGCCCCTCCCTTGGCCGACTTTTGTTGTCTGAGGCTGATTTTTTTAGTTCAGCAAAACACGTTATAGAAATCCCATAATTGTCTCTATAGATTTACTGGCGATGAGTTATATATGTTTTACAAAAACATTCAATAACGTGTAGAGCTTAAAATCAACACCACTACATATTCTTCATCATTAGCCTCTTACCTCGATCTTAACTTACAACATAACCGACACGGGAGTCATAACATAGCTTTATAGTAAGAGCGATGATTTCAATAACCCAAAAAGTAAATTTTGCATTTCTAATTGGTAACATCCCTGTTTCCCCACATGTTGACATGTCCCAGTTCTGTATATATATAAATATTGGAAATAGTAAAGACAGGCTTCCATTATCACGGTTTCCATGACAGATTTCGATCAATGAAGGAAAAAAAACATCCTCTGTTTTATTACAATACTCCAGCTGTTTATTCATTTAGCGTCTGTTTTCGATCATATGTTTATTAGTTTCCCTTAGAGCATGGATGAAATTAAAACAGATATATCCATGGTTACGATGCATTGTTAATTGGAATAAATAAAACTTAAATGCGGTATTTTATAATTCTTGTATACATTTATAACTTATTGATCGCCTTGGTGATCTCCGAATGCACACTCTGAGAAGAAGTTGTCTTAAATAAATCTTGTGAGAGAAGTGAGATATGTTTCGGAGTTATGAAGGAAAAGAGAAAAACTGTAGGTTTACATATAGTGGTTTGGGTTATTTTGTGTAACGTCCTATTAACATCCAGGGTCCTTTAAGGACGTGCCAGGTTTGGAGGCAGTGGAAAGCCGGAGTACCCTGAGAAAAACCACCGACCTACGGTCAATACCTGGTAGCCGCCCCACGTCGGTTTCGAACTCGCAACCTAGGGGTGGAGGGCTAGTGATAAAGTGTCGGGACACCTTAAACACTCGGCCACAAGGGCCCCTTGAAGACAGTTAAACAGAGTTGGTGCGTGGAGGTCGTGCATGCTCTGCTGAGAACTGTCTGAAGATTAAATTGTTAATAACTGGAGATAATTACCTAGGAAATGTAACTCTGCATCCCTCACACTGTATGTTTCATTGTAATTCTTTACGATTGGAGACTTACTTACCAACAAAATGTCAATATTGTAGGTTTTCCCTTTTTTATGTTATTGGGTTCGAAGTAAACCGCCAGTAAGAGACACCATAAGGCAGCATACAATTTACTTTAATGTATGTCTGGAACGATTACTAGTGTTAATATGTACTCGACAAAAATCATATTGCTAATTATGTAAATAACTACTGAGCCGTTGGAATGTTCGTACACAATCATATATTAAGGGGCATCTAAACAACAAATCCAGCCAAAACAATGATATTTTACAAGGCTATACATTCCTACTATGGTCAATTTAATAGAAGTAACTTGATAACATTTTGATATGTATCATGTCAAACTGTGGGCCTTGGTATGGAACGCCAGAGCTGTCTTAGGTGATCAAATATGATTATATTCGGTGGTTATGTCTTTATATGCTGTAGTTATACCATTATATGCGGTCCTTTTTACTTTGTATTCGGTGGTTATGTCTTTATATGCGGTAGACACATCCTTATATTCGGTAGATACGTCTTTATATTCGGTAGACATAACCTTATATTCGGTAGATATGTCTTTATATTCGGTAGACATTTCCTTATATTCGGTAGTTATGTCCTTATATTCGGTAGATATGTCCTTATATTCGGTAGATATGTCTTTATATTCGGTAGTTATGTCCTTATATTCGGTAGTTATATCCTTATATTCGGTAGATATGTCCTTATATTTGGTAGATATGTCCATATATTTGGTAGATATGTCCTTATATGCGGTGCGTTTCCCTTTATATTCGGTAGTTAAAATGAGTGGATAAATACTACAACGACACCGTACAGAGAAGCGTCAAAGCAACCCAGACTCCAGAAACTCCAAACAAAATCTTGCTTGAAGATTTGAAACATGGTACATGTATATAATCATGAAATACTAGAGTTTCCTTAGCTGTATAACTATTTTGAAGAAAAGTTATGTTTCATTGTTGTTTAAAGGGGTATGGCGCATATTGGCATGTTTCGACCTAACGGTCACCGTTTTCAAAATCAAAAAAATAAATGTTAAAAACTGAGACCATAAATCTATAACAAATATTTTTAAGATTCTTATTTGCGAAAAAATTGTTTGTTCATTGCAATGGATATTTCATAAAATGACCGTAAAGTTGCATCATCGGACTATTTGCAACTTTCGAGGGAAGTTTTCCCGCATTCATATCATTATTTTTTTACATAGAGCGCATCGGAAGACCAACTTTTACAATGTCTAATTTTATTCTGTATACCAAAAGACAACTAAAATCTTTTCTTAAAAAGTGGTCCTCTGGTATAGAAAAATTGAAAAAAATAAAGTTGATAAAGCATTTTAATTTTAGCATTAACTAGACTGACTCTAAATGATAACATACACGTTATTCCGCATAGCTCATATGGTAGAACAATCGATTATCAACCCGAAGGTTTGGAGTTCGAATCACTAAGATGTATCTTATCAATAGTTTGTTATGTTTCTAAAAATGATAACTTTCATTTTTTCTTGGTCATATTTGAAAGGTATTTTCAACATTAAACACATATTTGATATGAATTATTTAGTATAAAGATATAAATGTTGAGATAGTAAATTTTCACTTGGATAAAAAAAAGAGTGAAATCATAACCTATTTACTCCGTATCATTCAAAGTAAAATCTGAATGAACTGAGGAAATCATTGGGGTCACGTGATATCGCTGTACGTGGCCTAGGTCAGAATAATCGGAAAACGACCATACCTCTTTCTAAGTAAATGAAAATGATATTAACAATCATGCATAAATAGTCTAAACATACAGTGAGGACGTTAAGTATACCAAACTTTCCCACTAGAAAACAGACTTTGTAATATGTTTCTTTGTGTGAAAAATGAAGCCTCTTTTTCATAACTTGTCCATTAAGCACTCACTTCTATGGTATTCCGTTAGGGCCAAATTTCCAATATCGCTCCTTCGACCTAAACGCGAAGAAGCGAAAACACGTTGGCAAAGGAGCGAAAAAAAACGATGGCGAAGGAGCGAAAATACGATGGCGAAGGAGCGATGGAAATTCGCTCCTTCGCCATCGTGTTTTCGCTCCTTCGCCATCGTAATTTCGCTCCTTCGCTCCTTCACCATCGTGTTTTCGCTCATTCGCCATCGTGTTTTCGATCCTTCGCCATCGTGTTTTCGCTCCTTCGCAATTAGGTCGAAGAAGCGAATGAGGGATATTGGAAATTCGGTCCTAACAGAACACCATACACTTCAGATTAAAAACCTCGATGTTTATAATATACATGTATCTCAAATAATAGTCAATAAGTGTGTGATTTTGCTTCTTGTTATTTCAACCACGGACAATGTACATACTGATATGTGTCCGTGCTTCAAAAACAAAACAAAAACAAAACCAAAACCAAAAACATATGGCGCGTTCATGTATATTATCTTTTGTTTTAGGCATGTTTTTATGGCGCGGGAAGGATGTCATAATTAAATATTTTTGCCTAGGCAAAAATATAATATTGCCTAGGCAAAATTATTTCTGCTTCGGCAAAAATCGAATATTGCTTAGGCAAAAATATTTCAGCCTAGGCAAAATTCGATTTTTGCCTAGGTAGAAATCGAATTTTGCCTAGGCAGTAAACGAATTTTGCCTAGGCAGAAATCGAATTTGCCTAGGCAGAAATCGAATTTTGCCTAGGCAAAGTTATTTTTCATTAGGCAGAAATATTTTTGCCTCAATATTATTTTTGCATAGGCAAAATTCGATTTCTGAAATCGAATTTTGCCTCGGCGAAAATAATTAATTATGACATCCTTCCCGCGCCATAAAAACATGCCTAAAACAAAAGATAATATACATAAACGAGTTTTAATTGTAAATAGTTTATATAGTAATACGGTTGCCTTCTAGCCCTTTAGTTCTGTCTGAACCGGCTGACTAGTTGAACCGAGTGTCGTGGGTTCGATCCCGGTGGAGGCACACTACTTGCTTTTCTGTTACATTTGGTGCCGTTGACCACTCGAAGTGTAAAAAGCTATAGGAAAATGAGAGACTTTGTTCGGGATAAAAGCTGGGTTAATGTGTGTCCGGGGCAGGTTTTAATTGTAAATAGTGTACATAGTGATACGGCCGCCTTGCTTCTAGTGTCGGTGATGGGGGAATGTCCCTTTAGTTAAGTCGGTAGAGCGGCGGACCAGTAAGCAAGGGTCGCGGGTTCGATCCCTTCGCACTTTTACGTTTTACGTTAACATCCTCCCTCCCCCCCCCCCCCCCCCCCCCCCCCCCCCCACAAAAAAAAAGAAAATCTGAAAATGTGGTACATGTTCTTAGACTGTTATTTTCATGTACCTGTGTTTCCTTCTTGATTAACGGTGAGTCAGGTGATTATAGCTGCGCTCTTCTAAGACTTTACCTTAATTCATATTATTTCATGATTATATACCATGTTTCAAATCTTCTAGCAAGATTTTGTATGGATTTTCTGGAGTCTGGGTTGGTTTGACGCTCTCTTTACGGTGTCGTTGTAGGATTCATTTGCACAGCATATAAGGAAGTTTGTACCGAATATAAAGTTTCATTTTAACTACCGAATATAAAGGGAAACGCACCGCATATAAGGACATATCTACCAAATATAAGGACATATCTACCGAATATAAGGACATAACTACCGAATATAAGGAAATGTCTACCGAATATAAAGACATAGCTACCGCATATAAAGGCATATCTACCGAATATAAGGTTATGTCTACTGAATATAAGGTTATGTCTACCGAATATAAAGACGTATCTACCGAATATAAGGATGTGTCTACCGCATATAAAGACATAACCACCGAATATAAAGTAAAAAGGACCGCATATAATGGTATAACTACAGAATATAAAGACATAACCACCAAATATAATCATATTTGATCACCTAAGACAGCTCTGGCGTTCCATACCTTGCTTTTGACATTTAGTTTGTTCAGTAGTTAGTAAATTTCAACAAAACATGAGAAAAATGCATGTTTTAGGTGGACATAATTAACTCATTTGTATCGCATTAATTGTGAAAAACAGTCATGTCGATTTGCTCAAAAGGGTCTAAAGCACAAAATAGGAGCTTTGGTTTGACTAGATTGGACTTTATGATATGTATTAACACTGATGTTATTAAGACCTTGAAATGCAAAAGGCGGTTGTGAATAATATCACACAATTATGGCATCTAAGAAGGTATTTCAAACGTCAAAAATGCTCATATTAGATAATATAGAGAACTCTAGACATGGCAGGAAGACTGTTATTAGGAAAAAAATTTCATTCGTTGAATTTGGGGTAAAAGATATATATTTCTTAAAAAGGGCCAAAACCCACCAGTTTGATAATTTGTCTTAAAAAGTTCATTCTTACTATACTTAAATGTCTTAAAAGTATGATATAGGAGCATTTTTAATGACTGAATTGCCTCCATTTATGCCATATTTGTGTAATATCATCCACAGCCGCCATTTGCATTTCAAGGTCAAAACAAAATATGTGTTTATACCTACACTGTACATAAAGTCAAATCCGGTCAAACAAATGATCCTACCCCGTGCTATAGACACTTGTGAGCATGACAGCTGGGCTATTTTTTCAGGTTTTGTTATTTTTGTGACTTAGAATTATTCAATGCTACAACTTACCACAAAGTAACTCTATAGAAGAAATTGTTAGCATCTATATCAAATTATTTGTGATTTTAAGACGCTTCATGTCCAAACAAACATTTTGGTATATTACATGACTATTTTTGTGCAAATTTTAAGATATTTATTCGTATTTGAAATTCAACATTATTCTGCTATATAGATAACCCTTAACATAAAATGGGGACAAGTCTACTCTTTAAAACACTGTAGAGGGAATACCCATGTTACGTCGATTATGCTGCCAATAGTCACTCAACTCCGAGCCGGATACCCCGCATAGACACTTCAGTAGCAAGCGTGATTACCACTTGAACATATTCCTTTATTGCTTCTCCAATACATGGAATTAATTAGAACGTTAGTTCACCTCAAGAAAATGTTGTCTCATTTTAATGCCAATGCTGAAATCAACTGGGCGGGTTGAATGGTTCTAACGGTTTATAATACGCAGAGCTAGCTCATCCCGAGGATGCCCAACTGGAGATATATCGGGGCTATATGGAACTCATTCTAGATGCTGGATGTACTTTGCCATGAGACGATCTTGGTAGACGTTGGCAACATGTGGTCGAGCATTGTCTTGAATGAGTTTTTGAACATCACTCAGCTCTATCGACGAATCCCAAGCACATCTAAGACAAGTCTGTGCATGTAATCAGGACGCATGCACTTGTCGCCTACATGGTGTCAGAGTTGGGCCAACGTAAGGTCGGCGCGCGATTCGAAGCATTTTGTGCGTCAATCTGTCTATCGTGAGCGCCTAAGGTATGGGATGCAATTTCGTAAGCAGTCTTGAATATGCCACACATATGCAACAATCGAATTATCCTGTCTTGTCTAACGGTGGTTGTACGTGGATGAAGTATATATTTGTGATTTTGTAACAGGCTACAGTTCAACTCAAAAAATAGCAGAACGAAATGTGCAAATCTGGATTGGAACTTTCAATAGGATCATGATTCAATAAAGTTCATTATTTGGAATATTCGATTTCAAAACAACGCCCAAAGGATGTATATACATGTACGGCGTCTCTTTTGAAACAAATCAAGACATGACATGTAAGTTATGTCAAACCTCGTGGACATAATAAAAACAGCTGAAGGTCATGCACCATTTTGTAAGCACTAACAAAGCGCTTTTATCGACAAATAATGAGCATCAATGTAATATGTCACCCAACATGGTGTGATCTTAGAATACAATATACAAAAATTGAATATTTGAAGAGCATATATACAAAGCTCACTGTATTGATCTGTAAATTCATTGGCTCCTCTACAACTTACTTCACTTACTCTCCTGATTGTATAACATGTGACTAGTGATATCTTTGTAGTGTTAAATTCACCTGTAACTTAAAACTGGCACGAACATATATCATAGATTCATCACACAAATGAGAATGGAAAAACCAACATGAAAATAGCAAGGACATGGAACGGAATGCAATATGAAACCTAGAAAACATCAAAAGTCCAATTATATTTTCAACTTCCATAGTACTGGCGACAATATATCTTCAAAACACATGGGTTCAGATTGGTTTTGTTATTAAAACCGTAACCTTGAGATGCGTGTATGCTACACATGCGAGGGAGAAATGTTATTTAAAAATCAAATCCAAAACCATAAATAACAACTAAGAAATACAAGGAAAGGCACTATGGAACATGGAAGAACATTTGAAAGTGACACAGACATATTCCAGAAATCATGATAACAATGTACCCCTTGAAACTTGTACTAGGATAGCATTATGCATCTGCAATAGCAAACCAATTGCGATAAAATAGATTGAGATGCGTGTTGCTATTAACGTGTAAGTGAAAATGAGGGCCATTAAACTCATATCATCACATTTCTCGTAAAATTCGGTACGGAATGCCTGCTTGTCAATTAATTACTTTGAAACACTGGGAATGCAGCTATTGAAGATAATCATCTGCTTTGACCATTTCCATCTTTAAGACTGAATTTTGTAGTTTGTGTTATTTAGTTTTGTTCAGAACAAACTGCCAGTATCTGACTGGATCTTCTGAATAGAACTTTATCTCAGAATTCTTATTACACAATGGCGTAACAAATAGAAAGATGCTTTAAATATGAATTTAATTGTTAAGTTCATGTCGAATTATTTATATGAAAATGCATCACCAAAATAAAGGATGTCTTCACTAATTATTCTGATCAGAATTCTATTGTATACTTCTACTTTCTAGTTACTGTATTGAATTCTAACACTTATCATACAAATGCCCTTTAAAACGAGCAAACGCTTTGGAACAGCTCCATGACTGTACTAACGTAGTAGGGCAGCTTTACACTTCAACGATCCAGTACCTGGGGAGATTCAAGCTTACCAATGACCAAGTCACGAAATCTACATTTTAATCAACAAACATGATTATTTATATACAACCTAACCCTGTTTTGCGATATCGGCTGAAGCGACAGTGCATTGTGTATTGGAGAATAACAGGTATGAATTGTCAGATATAGCTGATACCTGATATTCTCAAAGCATTCGGAAATCGATGTATAAGGTTAAAGTATGGGGAGTTTATGCAAAAGCACTATTTATATCTTGAAATAAAATAATAATTAATATTTGATTGTATAATGGTAATAACTCCCATTGTCTTGTTTAATTGTAGGATTTATTATGTCCGAATATGAGCTGGTTGCGCTCCTCTTTGACGTTATTTCTACTATCAGTTTACCTAGCTAGGATATCTGTTTACCTGTTACAGTTTACACAGACCCTATTCAAACAGTAGCGAGTGGCTGAAGTGGCGTCCCATATTTGTCCACGTAGGCACAAAAGTGGCTGATTCCATCAATACGCCATCATATAAAGGCAGTGTTAGGGTTCAACTGTGGTCATGATATCATATCCCTTTCACTTGTCAATAATTAACGTCATTAAGACCTCGTAGACAGTAATGGAACAAACACTTATATGCGTTTGAGGTACCTGAAAATGCGACGCGTTGACACATTTCAAAATAAAATCAGTAGGACACTACATCCTTGGAAATTGGCTATGTGTAAATCTGAATAATGAAAATGCATTTATACTGTAATTATATTAATCAATAACACCTGCATACACAACACGTAACAACAAATTACGAGTTACTATTATTCCCTGATTAACAAAAGATTGCATCTGACAAATTCCCTATCCGAATCACGTGTATTTAATCTAAGAAACTATTTCTACAATATTAATATATCACTGTAGCCAACTTACTTAAAAGGGATATTCCTGCCTTCGGACATCAGAAACATGCACAATATCTATTGATGAAATGTCCGAACGATAATTACAAGGTTGTTTGTGCCCACAAGTATTGAAATTAATGCCGAAATATACAGGGATAAGACTATCGTATCAACATATTATGTCTTTGTGGTAATTAGTGATACTTCGGGTCGAATTAGGAATTTTTAGGACTTAATACTCGAAGAACTTTGGTTTATCCTCATCTAAAAAACCACAAATTTTCCAATAAGTTTAATTTTGACGACGTAAACTTTATTCCAACGTAGGAATGCCCTTTAACAATATTAACATATTAATGTTGGTCCAGCGAGAGCGTGATGACATCGGTTTGTAGTCCCCGGCGATATTTGTATTCATCATTATGTCGTAAGAAATTTAACGGAAGGACATCAGGAAAGTATGGTTCAGTTCGCGTTCTGTGAGGAAGGCATACCAGAGACTAAAACATGGAAGCTGCTACTCTTTTATTTCGGGGACGGGAAGACTTGTTCCCTGTTTGTGAGAATAATGTGTACGGTACTCTACTGGCGGCCTTCGGCAGTATGTTTCAGTAAGGCAGCACAATAAAGTCCGCGGTATCATAGAGAGACCTACATGAAAATATATCCCAAATCACACATACACATAGCACGCATACATCTCGCACACTTGGGAGACCGTGCTTAGATATGTTGATAGGAACAGTGCTGAAGAAAACCTGTTATATTCTTTGTTATCCAATTTTTACTTGTTAAATGATTTAAGTATTTTATTATTTAAATTGTCGATACCATTTAATGATTTAGTGATAACAATGTCAGAAAATTGATTAGCTCATTTTGTCTCGAACATATTGGTTTGGTTTGGCATCCTAAAATCCTATGAATTATCAGTATAAGTTCTTTTTAAGGGCGTTTCCGACAAATGATTTGGACTATTATAGTGCCACCTCACTGAAATGTTACACTTGCCCGGTTTTATTATATTGAAGAAGGATGAACCAGACCTTACTGTCAGATTGAAAGCTGGGCATCAAGTCGACAGCAATTACCAACTTTAAAGAATGTGGTTCCTCTCGGCTTGAGACAAAACCAATATTATTTCTCGCAATTGCGAACGCTAACTAAACGCCATACATGTATGTAAGACAGGGTCATGAGGGATACTAAAATGCAAACGAAGGAAGAGCATATATAAAAAAAAAATAGTCGCTGGCAACGAATTCAAAACTACGAGATCAATTGTTCACCTGCGGAAATTAACATGCTGTTTTTTTATATAAATCATATCCTTGTATTTTGAGAGAGCATGCTATTAAATGAAGTTGATTAATGCCATTTTAGAAAAATATTAACTGATTGACGACATCGTGAAGCCTCACAAGAGTTTTAGTATATCTGACTGGGCAGCCCCTGCGGTAATCACGTGACCAGTCGGGTCTTACTCATTCAGTTATCTTCACGAGCTTCGAGCCCCGAAATCACATTAACCTTTATAGTATATCTTAATCTCGGACATAATGAAATTAATACTAGCAGATTCGATAAAGATAGAGAAATGGATGCAAAAATTCGATTAAGCCAGGGATAGTTCATATAATCAAATTAATTTCGGTTTGTGGTCATGTTTTATTCTCCTTTTCGTTGATTTGAAAGTACACACTTCCTATATTTATTTTCAAATCTGTCACGGCACACCATTCCGTAAATGACTGAAAAAAAACTTTCTTTCACACGATTTGTGTAAAGACAAACATATGTCTAGATTTGTTGATCATTTTGCGGCCCAGTGACATTTAGACCCATTTAGGACTAACAACATCCATAAATGGATAACAATAGCATCAAATCCAATGTAAACAAACTATAATAACAAATCAGTACAATTTGGTTGGCTTTAGGTAGGGTTAATATCCAAATGCGAGTAGACAACTTCCTCATGGCAGTTCGCTATTCTGGTAGAATATGTATGTACCAACGTTAGGCCATAGACTGTTTAAACCCAATATTTAATATCACGTGGTTGTGGTTGATTTTAGAATAAGAATAGCCAGTTTTATGAAATATATTAGAACACCTGGTAATGATATTTTCCTGTCACCTATACAAGGAGAAAAAACGTAATCCAATTAGGAATTGTATTGTAATAATATGTATGTAGTCGCATGTCTAGCAAAATGTTGATATCCATGCGATACATATAGACCGAAACCTGCAAAAGTTCTCAGTGCAGACTTTGGCGTAAGAAATATGTTTGTGATTTACTCAGTGTTACAGCCACACAAATTAATTTCTGTTTAAATACAAACAAACCATTAACGTTTTGTGACAAGTCGCGGGTCATTTTATGAGATATGTTAAGTCATAAAAAAGGGAATGTTCCACAAACGTAAAGACAAATCATTACAAAAATAAACATGATTTAATCTCCAGTGTTAACGTTTACAATATTCAGGAAGTAGAATGAGAGCATCAATAGTTACATAATATTGATACAGATAGAACAAGTGTTTTATTGGCGGAAACCCAGAAACGCACAACTCAAAGAGCCCACCAAGTGAAGTCCCCTGTACGGTTATGTTGACATTGCCAGCAAATTCAATACGAACATATGGTACCCCTAGAGCTGGATTAGCAATATCCACAAGGTCACAGGAAAACGTCGTTGGCTTTTTTTACCGTGAATCTTCCATACACAATATTGCGTGGCTTGGTGTTTTGCATGAGTACAAACTTTCGTACCAAATTAACGAAGCCTTACACTGGATTTTAAATGTATTGTTTAGATACCCTTGAGATTGTCTTTACTACAAGATTTATGTTAAAATTTGAACAAAGACATACATAATACATAACAAAGGATGGCAGTTCAGTTCAGTTTTGGGATTGTCTGTAACTTCTGCTTAGATGAAGCAATACAATTGTATAGACATATAGACATTTTTTATTTATTTTTTTACCTTTTTTTCAATTCAATTTAGATGAATTCGGTCGTAGATAAGAAACTACACTTTACAATAGTAGTGTTATTTGCGCAAACAAGGACTTAACTGCCTATAGACAATTAGAAAAAATAAAATTATTAAAATAAGAACTAACTGAGACACAAATGACAAGGACATCCTATTCTGATTAGTATCATCAGCAAGACAAAGAAACAATAAATACTAAATAAATTAAAGTGACTTGTGACCAAAACTGGAAAAATATTAGCAAAGCATGTAGATTGACACGGATTGATAACAGGTGAGACGTGGAATGTAAGCTTCTTGTTCAATGTTATTTTTTGATATCATGTTCTCAAAATGTGAAACAGGGAACGGAACTAACTGCCATATTAACAGGCATTGAAATCACAAGAATTTATGATAGGTATCGTTAGTAGAAGGACTTATCTGTCATACACGTTTGAACAAATCGCTTACTAGTTCATCATATGATGACACTTGTGAAGCAAAAGCCTGCTTTGGGGGAAATACTTGCATTAGTTCTATTTAGTTTATTGTTCCTTTCTCTCGTTTGATATATTATGACGTTATATCCGTCGCTACCTTTAACAGATAAATCTGAACATTATTCTAGCAATTAATGACATTAAAAAGGCATAAATTGTAGGACCTTTAGTGACAGAATTAATAAAAACATCTTTAAAATATATTGTAAAACACAGTAACAGTACAACAGCATTAATCCCTTCTCTGGGGCATTATAACTACATCGGTATTCTCTAAAGTAGAGTTGGAGAATGCAGGAACATTTTATGATGAGCTTTAAAGGTACATTCCAACCAGTGCTTTAAAGCAATTGCTGCCTGCGAGATTAAAATATCACGAGAAGACATTTAGTGAAGACTTCAGCGGCTCGAACATTCACAATACGAATATTTTAGTGATGTGATATTTACTGGTCTCTGCGGAAGAAACTGTTGGTATGATTGAGAAGATACCCCTATCAACGAAAAGGTTACAGACAGGAGTGAGAGGCCATTGTTATAACATTCCAGGAATACCATTACAAGACATCGCTTACCTTTTAAAACGTTAATGTGACAAGCACACATATCATGAAGACGCGTGAATCAAATAAAGAAATAAAGCGCGATACTGTAGAAAAATACAAATACCAATCATTGTTTTTATCGATCTTGATCATCTTTCCAAAATATTTCTCATCTTTAATGAATACATTCAAGGCGTTCAGGCAAACAAAAAGACATTATACTGGGGCCTTTACTCAGGCAAGGTTTTTTCAATGGTCTTAAGAACAAAAATGGGATCGTTATCAAGTGTTTGTAAAGCGACACTAAAAGAAATAAGCCCACAATAAAGAGTTTGCTTAGTCTTTAAAGGAAAAAAGGACCACCTTCAAGTGTTTTCCAAGCGTTTACAGAACAAAAAATGGACCTACTCTGAAGAGTGTCCCATGTTTCGAAGGAAACAAGCAGCGACTGGACATCACCAAAGTGTTTTCCATGCGTCAAAAGAAAAGAAATCGAGCCACACCAAAGTGCGTTGCCAAGCATCTACAAAACCAAAATTGGCCCACACTAAAACTTTTCCCCAACGTCTATATAAAAGAAATTGAACCATAAAAAGGTGTTTTTCCAAGCGTCTAAATAAAAGAAATTGGCCCACAATAAAGTGTTTTCCAGGCGTCTAAAGAAAAGACATTAAGCCACACTAACGTGTTAGCCAAGAGTTTAAGAAAAGGGCCCACAAACAAGTGTTAGCCAGTCGTTTTTTTAAGAAATGGGTTCCCATTCAAATCAACCAGACAGTTATTATAAATGGTTTGTCCTCAGTACATGTTGACTCGTTCGAAAATAGATATAACAGCTGAATAAGTTTACCTGTTTGAGTAGGATATATGCATATATTTAAATAACTAACTCCGATATATTATCTCAATCTCTGGAACGTCAATATGTAAGCATATAGTGACTTGATTCATACATGTCGCAATTATAATTGAACACAATCATCTTCAAACATCGGAACGACTACTTCTCCCATGACCAATGCTACATTATATTTTCAATTCGATCAGAACCAAAAGATATGGGGAGCTAACACATATCTAATATCGTTTTCGGATGTCTTAATCTGTCTACCATAATTTGGCTACCAAAAGGAGTCGGGGAATATCCACAGAAGGCATTTGTTATACATCTTGAGTTTGTATAGGTTAAACATATTATAAGGTAATATCAAAATTATGGCCTTTTGAAATCTTTTTTTTTTTTTTTTTTGTACAAGAAATTTTAATGCCCCAGAACATTTAACAATTTGGACTGCTGCCAGGGTTGAGGCCCTGGATTCACTATCCTAACAAATATGTCCTCATGCAAGAGGGCTCACATTCATCACCTTACATTCATTTACACATTTCATTCCTTTATTTTCATTCAATGTATTACACACATTCATACACACATGTATGCACACCGTCGTTACATAATACATTACACAATACATACATGTACCCACTGCCAGGGTTAATGCCCTGGATTCATTGCTTCCTAAATAATTTCACTCACCATATATACATATTTAATTGAATTTGAAATCGTATTGGCAGATATTCCCAGACATCCCCTGGAAGTTACAAAGATAATGATAAAGAGATGCAACTGGCCTTTCACAGTACTTTTTACTGAATAAGGTTATTAATGTTGATCCCATTCGTAGTTTTAACGTGTTTCCATTGGTAGAAATCATGTATTTGCCTCTTGACACTATGCTCCATTGCTCATACTGTTAGTTTACAATTCATGTCAACTGAGCCTGACTCCTGTACCAATCTTAAAGAACGATACAGATGTAGGATAGAATTTTATTCACAATGGCATTTCAGGGTAATGTTTAATGATGTAAATGTAATCATCTCAAAACCTGTAATAACATATTAGATATATGAACGTTACAGATATAATAATGAGCATTGCAAACAGAACGCTTTAAAAGACTAACAGACTTTACTATAATGCATACTGGAAGAATAACAAAACCATGGAACAGGAAAACAAAGAGCTATCAAAGTTGTCTGTTCATTAGCAGGAATATATCAATCAGAATTATTGTCAGACAGTTATTGAGTCACAAAAACTATTTATATTCACGAAGACTCCCATAGGCTTGGTAGGATTAGTTTGACATTGTTTTTCGTCCAATTAACCCTTTGAGGAGGTTTCTGCCAGTAGTTAAGTCACCAAAGGACGTTTTTATAGTGTCATCACACTGAAATTAAAAATCGTACCGAGGTAGTGTGACACTCAACACATTCACATTACTGACACTAGCACGCCATTCCTTACAGCTTCACTTACAGCTGGACGTCTAACAGCGAGGTGGGTTTGGGTTCAGTATTGTTGAACTTCCTATCACGAGGGATGTGTTTCTAGGAAGGCGTCCCTTTTGTGCGAGAAGCATGCGTGCGTGTAGTGAATATGTGTGTGTTGGGGGCCTGTTGATGTGCGCGTTCTTGTGCCTTGTAATAGCACTAAAATGAAATCCAGCAGAACACCCCACCCCTAACCGGTCACATTTTACTGACAACGGGAGAACTAGTCGTCCCACTCTCAAAAAATTCTCAGCGATTAGCAGGATTATCAGCTGCCAGTTTTATAGACTCTGTTTTATCTCGGCTAGGGGAAAGAGCAAAAGGCCTTCATCACAAGAATAGGCGTTCAACTAAAGGCCAAGATCAACAAGGGTTATTTCATTAACAAACCAGTAGTTTTTTTTAACAATGGCGAACACAGAATTAAATGTCAAAAGTGAAGGAAGACATTAGTGAGTTATAAGATGTCGAGAAAGGAGAGAAAAGATAAGATCGGAAATTCAGACACCTCTTTCAGGTCATGTAATTCGGGTAAACGGTGTAATCATTGTGCTAGGCGAGTCCATGGAGAAAAAAATCGTATTATCAAGCTGCATTTTCTGAGAAAGAATATTCATATGCGTTCAGATTTGTGTTCTTCAGTAACGTCAATACCTGACAAAAGACTGGCGGTATCAATTCACCAAGGCGAGAAACAAACATCATTTTAGCTATATTTTGTTTGTATATTCGCAACGTTTTTTCGAACTGGATTGTTCTTGGTGGTGGCTGGTGATATATAACAATGTTTGCTTGATCGTTTGTCATCTGAAAAGATCATTGACATCGAAGCGTTGCTTCGCGATGATTAATGTCATGGCGATGACAATTATGAATCATGATGCTGATCTGGTGCGTGCGGTCTCCACCGTTGACCAATGTATGCTTGAAGCAAATTTAAGTCAATTTTATTGGAAAAAATACATAAAAGGTTGAACACAGGTTTTCACAACTTTTAAATAGAATTATAAATATGCAAAACTTAGCAATGGCCGGATGATAAACGGAATATAAAACTAATAATGATAATAATAACGATACATGTATAGTATCCCAAAAGGAATAAGGATTGTTATATATATAGTCTAAGGGCAATATCTAATCAACTTATCTACATGTGCTTGCAATTCTTCTTAATTATGTGATTAATAAAAAGGACAAAAGAGACAAATGTTTATATAGATGGAGATCGGGACACCATTATATGGCTCCGGAATCGCGTATTCTGGATAGACAAATAATGACTTTAACAATTTATCAACACACTGGAACGTGTGCTTTGTATTGATGGTTAAGACATTGATTAGTTATTTATGTTGTAAGAATGTACCTGATGTAAGTAGGTGTTTGTCGTGATTAATGTCGCGAGCGAACTGTGTTGGCCCCTACTGATAAAGTCATGTAGTGTTTGAAGGTTGGAAGTATGATTTCTTTGGTCATATTATCCGATTTTCATTGTGAATGTAGTTTATTTTGATAACCGATTTAAGTATGTCATACATGAGATATTACCATAGTGTAACCTTCCATGAGTCCACAACCTAAAGTCAAAGACCAACCATTCATTTTCATCGGCAATTGTAGGTATTCCTGCCATCAATCGTACAGCGGTCACAGGCATATCTAAGTCTAAATATCATATAAAATGAATATACAGGAGAGAGGACACAGTCATAAATATTTATCTGAAAAGATAAATTAACAAAGTTATTGCGTTTCGGTAACATTTTCAGGCAACACATAAAATATATCGTATATATAGAATATTTGACACAAGGAACTGGTGATCGACCGGTGTTCTATTGCACGAGGCCGAAGGCCGAGTGCACTAGAACATCGGTCGATTACCAGTACCGAAGGTCAAATATTCTGGACTATTGCACAGACATCTATGATATAGTTGTTGTATCACTTAGAATCACTGAAATCTTGGTATTTCTGTAGGACTAGAGGTCACCATGACTGTCCTCGGCAGTGTTGACATCCGAGTGACTTAGACTCTTGAAACGATATGACTAAGTTCCTAAACCTCACATGTGTTCAATAGTTCGCACTTGAACGTGCAATAGTCATTTTAGCCGTGCCATAGTATACAGTTGTTTCATGCCCTATCATCGGATTGGTCCTAGCACCGAGGGAACGAGTTTGTACTGTTGACTGTTAAGGGATAAACAACTGTGTTGCTAACTGAGTAATCCACAAGATTCATGTATAGGCTATTTCATTAAGGTTGAGCTTCGCGGAAAAAATCTTGAGTACGCTGTTCATTCCGGCTTTGGTGTATTTTCGAACACCAAAGTTGACTTTCCTTAAGCCTCGTAGTACGCTATAAAAATTCTTACAGGTCCATTTATGACATTTCATGTGGTAGCCGAATCGCTGTTATCAATCAGATATTTCTTCATACCTTTCTGACTTCGAATTAGCAGCCATCGTTAGGCGTTGCTATAGATACTGTATACAGATCGCGATCAAAAAGACACTTCATCGGAATCATTTGGGTGCTTGGACGCTTCCGGATGATCTTCGCCAGTTACAGAGCTGTGCACTCGTGAAATTTTTTTTCAAAATAATAGCCCCCGCTCTTGGAATATATCTGGTATCACTGAAGACACTATTAGATATCCTCTATTAATTTGATACATGTTTATTATAATTTATCAGCCTCGTTGTGACGCCGTATATTGCTACAGAAACGTTTAGTTGCTGTGATACCACGTACGTAATAATAAATTACTTATATAACTAAATATACCACAATAATGACACGATAAGTTGTAGAATGGGGCAAGCGACTGCTGAATTTCAGCAATAGTGACATTAAAAGAGTTCCATTTTCTTCTCGGATACAAATCAATTAAAAGCTGCTGACGCGAGTTACTTTTATGGTATTGTGACTTTTCGATATCCCATTGGTCCAAGTACAATTCCCGAGAAACTCTGGTGTACACAGTGCTAGGCTTAAATCGAGAGATGTAGTCCTCTCCACGGTAGAGTTGAATTGAGCATAACATAAAATGATAAAATTAACCTCCGCTTCAAAATGCAATTGATAACGGTATTAAACTGTGTTGTAGTCGTTAATCCGTGCTGTCAATATGCATGTACCTGAGAAACACGGGTATGTGTAAATTTCAAAATTATTTGTATTTTACTTATAATGTATTTCCCTCGCTTGTCTGTGTTGTTTTCGGTCCGTAAAACCATATAAATAGTTTAAGAGCTGAATAATTTGACACAATCGTGTTTGTGATATTTCAAACTTCAATAAAGATATATTTCATTCCCTCGTGACATATAACTACAACTCTGTGAGGATAACCATAACTTTTCCGTGCTGACACTTTCAAAGTCGTGGGGTCATATAACTCTTACCATTAAAATATTTATTGTAGCGATCGTGTAACGAAAGAAATCAATCTCCCAAGAGAGCCCAGCATTCAACAAACTATTGCCACTAAATTAACGACCTACGGGAAACCTGCATTTAATAGTCATTATCACTTGTATCCCGGATAACAAAATACCATTAGTTCATTTACCAAATCTCCGTAGACAATGCCAACAGAACGGTAAGCTTCTTAAAAATTAAGTTTCCCCGTGAAATCCGTAAAATAAAACTAATTAAACTCGTAATTGACACGCAATGGTTGAAAGAAGAAGATAAGTGGGTAACAAATGTCTTCCAACTAATTAGGTCTGTGATGGCGGACATGTTGCTACGTGGGGCTGTATCAGGAATTTAAGGCGCGGAAAGGTTAGTATCCACATCGGTTTATTACAACATACAAAGCGGTCGAAGTAATTACAATCTGTGTACTTTATAAGAATTGTAACACGATTTAAATGAAAATCACTTTAGACACTTAACATTAAATTTGTGTTATTGTTTTAAATGCAAAGCATTATTTATGTTCGTTATTTAACTCCTACCTTGTCACATTAGAGAAATAGATTTAGTTAGTGTGGTTCGGTTTAACGATCAGACTGATTTGTGAAACAGAAGGGGGTTATATTCTGTTCCAGTTCCGCCACTGGTAATTGTAACAACGTGGCCGACAATCAATTTTAATCGTAACTTATTAAGTCTTCTATTATCTCAACTTTAACGTTGGTAGTTGTTTCAGAGCACCGAAAACTTACCTACAGACTTATTTTATATACTTTATATACATCAAATGCTTGAATCTGATAGTTTTCGTTTCATCTGTTTGTATCATACGAACAAAGGACTTTCTCATAAACAAATATGCTAGGTGACCAAGTTAATAAAAATCAAATTAGCATTGTTGTTCTCGAACTAGCATCTCCAGTAACCGGGTATAAAATCCAGCTTTTTTACAGCATAATACAAAAGTTAAAGGGGCAAAAGGTCAGGTTTTTAATCAAGATTAATAATGAACAAAAGCCAGGTTTTTAATCAAAATTAATAGTTAATAAAAGGCCATGTTTTCCTATATAAAAAAAAATGGCACATAACGCATTAACTAAAAAAGGAACAGTAGATTTCATAAATGGTGCAGTATCCTATCGTATTGAAAGGTCAACAACCCGATTTTTGTTAGAATGTTCAGCAGGATTCTAAACTAAATTATCGTCAAATAGCCTAAACCTATTTGAAAAAAAAAGGCAAACAATTAATTTTGAGACACAGGGGCTTGAGTTGTGTACTTATTTCTTGTAAATGACACATAATAAAGGTTGTTTTTAAGGAAGTCTTGAAATATTCATACCAACGTTTAGCGATGTCCTATTACTTGACAAAACCTACATGTTTGTGGGAACACTAAATTCACGTAGACGATGTTTTGTTACAAAAGAAAACAAATTGTGTTGAAGGATTCTATACGTGTATATTGATTTTCAGGAGAAAGAATCAGTGTTTGTAGTCAATGTATGCTACATATGCTCTGAGTGCTCTAGTTTTTGTTTAAATGTGACCATAGTGAAATTGGTGTTTGTCTTCCATGTCCCACGACTGATTTCCTCTCCCGGGGGCACGTAAAACACTCCGTGTTATGAATTAACATTGCCATTGTTAGCGACAGAAGATATATAATACTATCTTTGAAGTAAATTGATCCAAAATAATCTCACAACTACAGGATGTTTGCTCTAATCTCGCGTGATAATCCAGTTTATATTTATGCAAACAATAATCGACCAACCCCTTCCCTCACTCTGTTCAAGCACAGTGTGTTTCCACGGCTACCTTCGCTCTGGTCAGGTACGAAACTAATTAATACGAAACTAATAAAAATGGTATACTGAATGATGAACGCATTCGCCTCAGGCTGAGTACGAGATGGATGCTGAAGTCAAATATGTACACAGCTTTGGCTTCAACACGGTCCATTCGTTTTCTTGGAATATACGTTTAGTTCGAGTGATTGTTATTGTGTATGAGTTATTGTTTTGGTAGAGATAATGGCAGTATAATGGTTGATTCATTGATACATACAGGGTAGTATTTGCTATCTAACGAGATGACATCCATGTACGGTGAAGTATTGTTTGTCTCTATGTACTGGGTCCTTTATGCTAGTAATGATATATTGGAAGCATTTCAATGTCCATCAGCGTTATCGCGTTATGAATGTGTATCTTTCCACTATATTTGTTGACAGGTACCAACACATGCGATTCGCTGGTACATTTGTAATTCTCTTTCCTCGTAAAAAAAAACCATAACCTGTTGCAGAAGTCCGTATCATTTCTTTGACAATATCTTGCTCTGTTACGACGCCATTCTTCAGAACACACGTGTATATGTATGAAATATTCTAACAGAAATAGTCCAAAAATAAAGTTAGGCGATTATTTCATCTCAATTTCCTATCAGGACGTGTGTTTTTGTTTGTTTGTTTGTTTTTTTGTTTGCTTGTTGTTTTTTTTCAGACCTCCACAACGTTACCATTCGTGCAATATATTCCTAAATTCAGATTTAAATGTGATAATCACTCAGATGAAATGGGCATTAACGATATGTATCTACCGAGTTCAAATACATGCATTATATTAATTCAATCTTGATTTTGCCATTAACAAAAAAAGTTTACACGCTTGTTTTTGTTGATGGAGAATTGTTTGGTTCAGAATTCTGACATTAGTTATATAGCAATCGCTACAACAGAGATTAACATCTGTGTTTGCTAGCTTTGGATTGTTCTATTGTCCTAACTCACTTGCATTTCGCATCCACTTAACAACATGTTGTGATGGCATCATGACATGACAAAAGAAATGTGGACCACGTCCCAATAATAGCATGTTTTGTTGCCATCATGGCATGCCTACTCATCGCTTTATTTGATAATGTACAATTCAAATTAATGCAATGAAGCGATAACAACAGCAAAATGAACAAATAAGAGATGAAAATAGTGATACATACTGTCACAAACAGGTAATGGTGGTACATACTGTCATATTTAGGAAATTATGATACATACTGTCACAAACAGGTAATGGTGATACATACTGTTACAAACAGGTAATGGTGGCACATACTGTCACAAACAGGTAATGGTGGTACATACTGTCACAAACAGGTAATGGTGGTACATACTGTCACAAACAGGTAATGGTGGTATATACTGTCACAAACAGGTAATGGTGGTACATACTGTCACAAACAGGTAATGGTGGTACATACTGTCACAAACAGGTAATGGTGGTACATATTGTCACAAACATGTAATGGTGGTACATACTGTCACAAACAGGTAATGGTGATACTTACTGTCACAAACAGGTAATGGTGATACAAACTGTCACAAACAGGTAATGGTGGTACATACTGTCACAAACAGGTAATGGTGGTACATATTGTCACAAACAGGTAATGGTGGTACAAACTGTCACAAACAGGTAATGGTGGTACAAACTGTCACAAACAGGTAATGGTGGTACAAACTGTCACAAACAGGTAATGGTGATACATACTGTCACAAACAGTAATGGTGATACATACTGTCACAAACAGGTAATGGTGGTACATACTGTCACAAACAGGTAATGGTGGTACATACTGTCACAAACAGGTAATGGTGATACATACTGTAACAAACAGGTAATGGTGGTACATACTGTCACAAACAGGTAATGGTGGTATATACTGTCACAAACAGGTAATGGTGATACATACTGTCACAAACAGGTAATGGTAATACATACTGTAACAAACAGGTAATGGTGGTATATACTGTCACAAACAGGTAATGGTGGTACATACTGTCACAAACAGGTAATGGTGGTATATACTGTCACAAACAGGTAATGGTGGTACATACTGTCACAAACAGGAAATGGTGATACATACTGTCACAAACAGGAAATGGTGATACATACTGTCACAAACAGGTAATGGTGATACATACTATCACAAACAGGTAATGGTGGTACATACTGTCACAAACAGGTAATGGTGGTATATACTGTCACAAACAGGTAATGGTGGTACATACTGTCACAAACAGGTAATGGTGATATATACTGTCACAAACAGGTAATGGTGATACATACTGTCACAAACAGGTAATGGTGATACATTCTGTCACAAACAGGTAATGGTGATACATACTGTCACAAATAGGAAATGATATTGAGCGACTTAAATTACTGGCCATTCAGAAAAAAAGGATAAGTCATCCGATTGAAGGTTTTCATGTCAATCTTCCCCCATGGCGCGATGTCATTCCCTGTTCAAAGTTACTCGTATAATAGTCAACTAGATCAGTATACGGAATATTAACTTATTTACATGTGGTATTCGTTTCATTTGTTATAAGGCATGCGCTCTTATATTACATGTATACTCTGTCGTGGGTTCCCTATTCTCGCGACAAATGGGGAAATGGCAGTAAAATCAACGAAACCGTTTTTGTTGAGTCATTCCCAGACAAGTGTTCAAGCCGCGTTCAACAGTTAAGTAACTACATACAACAAAAATAAAGACATCAGCCGCTATCCGTTATGTACCGCGATAATAGGGTACTGCAGTATACTCAATTCACATTTCAATGCGATGTTACTTGTACGATAGGCCGGCTGTTGAGTTCGCAGTAGTGCTGCAGTATACATCATATTGTTTGTGTAAGTATTTCTAGATAAACCTGTGATCAGTTGTTAAGAGAGGTCAACATGAGCCAACTGATTTGACATATTTTCCACCTACACAATTCCGTCAATTTTAGCCTGGTTAAGTAGGTATTTATCTTATCATTATATAAACGATTAGTCTAAACATATCGACCTCATATTTGACCTAACGTCATTTCCGCTTCCTTCCGTTCTGATCTATTTATAGCGAGGTTTATTGATACCGGACCTGGGTATGTAAACAGGACAAGGATATATGGGTGCCTATCTCACCAATGGGACATTGGTCTACATTCTACGTCAGCCAGGTCGTGTATATAACCGATGGTTCGCATTTAAAGTTTACCTTTCCTAATCTGAGTTTACTTTTCAAATATTCTTCATATAAACACATCCTAATCATAGTTAACACTCGTTTAATGATTTCTGGCTATAATAAAGATTTAGACTAAGCTTCGTTGTTCTCTTTACTTTCCATAGTGTAGACACTGCTGGTGGCAGTTTAGTCCCCGAAATTAATCGCAACCTGCTTGTCACATTTTCAATTATTTGGATGGTGACACGGTTCATATAGTTACGTACAACCTTAATAAATACAATATTGAAAATTATGCAACGTATTCACATTTATTGAAATTATTTAACATCTTTCACATCTCCCCGTCCAGATATTCCCATTTCCTTTGACCAACTTTAATGTGTTGGTCGCCTCCCATGATCGCATTAGGCCCTCAGCATCACTGACGAGTTCTAGGACAAAGAAGCGGTATGATGCAATGTAACTCATTTTTGTCACTACGGTATCTTACTCTATATTGTATCTAACTCTCTACTGTATCTAACTCTATACTGTATAGATAACTTTATACTGTATATAACTCTCTACTGTATCTACCTCCCTACTGTATCTAACTCTCTACTGTATCTAACTCTCTACTGTATCTAACTCTCTACTGTATCTAACTCTATATTGTATCTAACTCTCTACTGTATCTAACTCTACTGTATCTAACTCTCTATTGTATCTAACTCTCTATTGTATCTAACTCTATACTGTATAGATAACTTTATACTGTATATAACTCTCTACTGTATCTACCTCCCTACTGTATCTAACTCTACTGTATCTAACTGTCTACTATATCTAACTCTACTGTATCTAACTCTCTACTGTATCTAACTCTCTACTGTATCTAACTGTCTACTATATCTAACTTTACTGTATCTAACTCTCTACTGTATCTAGCTCTCTACTTTATCTAACTCTATACTGTATAGATAACTTTATACTGTATATAACTCCCTACTGTATCTAACTCTACTGTATCTAACTCTACTGTATCTAACTCTACTGTATCTAACTCTACTGGATCTAACTCTACTGTATCTAACTATACTGTATATAACTGTACTGTATCTAACTGTACTGTATATAACTCTCTACTGTATCTAACTCTCTACTGTATCTAACTCTACTGTATCTAACTCTACTGTATCTAACTCTACTATATCTAACTCTACTGTATCTAACTCTCTACTGTATCTAACTCTACTGTATCTAACTCTTCTGTATCTAACTCTCTACTGTATCTAACTCTACTGTATATAACTGTACTGTATCTAACTCTACTGTATCTAACTATACTGTATATAACTATATTGTATATAACTCTCTACTGTATATAACTCTCTACTGTATCTAACTCTCTACAGAAGAGCTCCTGCTTCAGACAATATTCAAAGGGAAAATCTCAGATTTTGAATTTGACAGTGATGTTTTAACTGAAGAGTTTACCAAAGACTGTGCGTACCTACTAAAGAAATCAGCTGAAATCTACTTCCGCGCCTAAGTGATGTGAAATAAGATATGCTACTCAGAATGAGTCAAATGGAACAGATCAGATGGGATTCTTAATCACGATGTCCATTTAACGTTATAATTCAATGTAATTATGTCCATTTCAATTTAATTTCGTTTTCTTTTCTTCCTTTTGTACATATTGTACTCTCAAATTTTGTGGAATGAAGAATGATGATGATGATGATGATGATGATGATGATGATGATGATTATGATGATAACTCTCTGCTATATCTAACTCTCTACTGTATCTTACTCTACTGTATCTAACTTTCTACTGTATATAACTCTGCACTGCATCTAACTCTACTGTATCTAACTCTCTACTGTATCCAACTTTCTACTGTATCTAACTCTCTACTGTATCTAACTCCATACTGTATCTAACTCTACTGTATCTAACTTTATATTGTATATAACTCTACTGTATCTAACTCTCTACTGTATCTAACTCTCTACTGTATCTAACTCTCTGCTAAATCTAACTCTCTACTGTATCTAACTCTCTGCTATATCTAACTCTCTACTGTATCTAACTCTGGGCTATATCTAACTCTCTACTGTATCTAACTCTCGGCTATATCTAACTCTCTACTGTATCTAACTCTCGGCTATATCTAACTCTCTACAGTATCTAACTCTCTACTTATCTAACTCTCTACTGTATCTAACTCTCGGCTATATCTAACTCTCTACTGTATCTAACTCTCTACTGTATCTAACTTTATACTGTATAGATAACTTTATACTGTATATAACTATACTGTATATAACTCTCTACTGTATATAACTCTCTACTGTATCTAACTCTACTGTATCTAACTCTACTGTATCTAACTCTCTACTGTATCTAACTCTACTGTATCTAACTACACTGTATCTAACTCCATACTGTATCTAACTCTACTGTATCTTACTTTATATTGTATATAACTCTACTGTATCTAACTCTCTACTGTATCTTACTCTGGGCTATATCTAACTTTCTACTGTATCTAACTCTCGGCTATATCTAACTCTCTACTGTATCTAACTCTCGGCTATATCTAACTCTCTACGGTATCTAACTCTCTACTTATCTAACTCTCTACTGTATCTAACTCTCGGCTATATCTAACTCTCTACTGTATCTAACTCTCTACTGTATCTAACTCTCTACTGTATCTATCTCTCTACTGTATCTAACTCTATACTGTATAGATAACTTTATACTGTATATAACTATACTGTATATAACTCTCTACTGTATATAACTCTCTACTGTATCTAACTCAACAGAAGAGCTCCTGCTTCAGACAATATTCAAAGGGAAAATCTCAGATTTTGAATTTGACAGTGATGTTTTAACTGAAGAGTTTACCAAAGACTGTGCGTACCTACTAAAGAAATCAGCTGAAATCTACTTCCGCGCCTAAGTGATGTGAAATAAGATATGCTACTCAGAATGAGTCAAATGGAACAGATCAGATGGGATTCTTAATCACGATGTCCATTTAACGTTATAATTCAATGTAATTATGTCCATTTCAATTTAATTTCTTTTTCTTTTCTTCCTTTTGTACATATTGTACTCTCAAATTTTGTGGAATGAAGAATGACAATGATGATGATGATGATGATGATGATGATGATGATGATGATGATGATGATAACTCTCTGCTATATCTAACTCTCTGCTGTATCTTACTCTACTGTATCTAACTTTCTACTGTATATAACTCTGAACTGTATCTAACTCTACTGTATCTAACTCTCTACTGTATCCAACTTTCTACTGTATTTAACTCTCGGCTATATCTAACTCCATACTGTATCTAACTCTACTGTATCTAACTTTATATTGTATATAACTCTACTGTATATAACTCTCTACTGTATCTAACTCTCTACTGTATCTAACTCTCTGCTAAATCTAACTCTCTACTGTATCTAACTCTCTGCTATATCTAACTCTCTACTGTATCTAACTCTCGGCTATATCTAACTCTCTACTGTATCTAACTCTCTACTGTATCTACCTCCCTACTGTATCTAACTCTCTACTGTATCTAACTCTCTACTGTATCTAACTCTCTACTGTATCTAACTCTATATTGTATCTAACTCTCTACTGTATCTAACTCTACTGTATCTAACTCTCTATTGTATCTAACTCTCTATTGTATCTAACTCTATACTGTATAGATAACTTTATACTGTATATAACTCTCTACTGTATCTACCTCCCTACTGTATCTAACTCTACTGTATCTAACTGTCTACTATATCTAACTCTACTGTATCTAACTCTCTACTGTATCTAACTCTCTACTGTATCTAACTGTCTACTATATCTAACTTTACTGTACTCTCTACTATCTAGCCTAGCTCTCTACTTTATCTAACTCTATACTGTATAGATAACTTTATACTGTATATAACTCCCTACTGTATCTAACTCTACTGTATCTAACTCTACTGTATCTAACTCTACTGTATCTAACTCTACTGGATCTAACTCTACTGTATCTAACTATACTGTATATAACTGTACTGTATCTAACTGTACTGTATATAACTCTCTACTGTATCTAACTCTCTACTGTATCTAACTCTACTGTATCTAACTCTACTGTATCTAACTCTACTATATCTAACTCTACTGTATCTAACTCTCTACTGTATCTAACTCTACTGTATCTAACTCTACTGTATCTAACTCTCTACTGTATCTAACTCTACTATATCTAACTCTACTGTATCTAACTCTACTGGTATCTAACTATACTGTATATAACTATATTGTATATAACTCTCTACTGTATATAACTCTCTACTGTATCTAACTCTCTACAGAAGAGCTCCTGCTTCAGACAATATTCAAAGGGAAAATCTCAATTTTGAATTTGACAGTGATGTTTTAACTGAAGAGTTTACCAAAGACTGTGCGTACCTACTAAAGAAATCAGCTGAAATCTACTTCCGCGCCTAAGTGATGTGAAATAAGATATGCTACTCAGAATGAGTCAAATGGAACAGATCAGATGGGATTCTTAATCACGATGTCCATTTAACGTTATAATTCAATGTAATTATGTCCATTTCAATTTAATTTCGTTTTCTTTTCTTCCTTTTGTACATATTGTACTCTCAAATTTTGTGGAATGAAGAATGATGATGATGATGATGATGATGATGATGATGATTATGATGATAACTCTCTGCTATATCTAACTCTCTACTGTATCTTACTCTACTGTATCTAACTTTCTACTGTATATAACTCTGCACTGCATCTAACTCTACTATATCTAACTCTCTACTGTATCCAACTTTCTACTGTATCTAACTCTCTACTGTATCTAACTCCATACTGTATCTAACTCTACTGTATCTAACTTTATATTGTATATAACTCTACTGTATCTAACTCTCTACTGTATCTTACTCTCTGCTAAATCTAACTCTCTACTGTATCTAACTCTCTGCTATATCTAACTCTCTACTGTATCTAACTCTGGGCTATATCTAACTCTCTACTGTATCTAACTCTCGGCTATATCTAACTCTCTACTGTATCTAACTCTCGGCTATATCTAACTCTCTACAGTATCTAACTCTCTACTTATCTAACTCTCTACTGTATCTAACTCTCGGCTATATCTAACTCTCTACTGTATCTAACTCTCTACTGTATCTAACTCTATACTGTATAGATAACTTTATACTGTATATAACTATACTGTATATAACTCTCTACTGTATATAACTCTCTACTGTATCTAACTCTACTGTATCTAACTCTACTGTATCTAACTCTCTACTGTATCTAACTCTACTGTATCTAACTACACTGTATCTAACTCCATACTGTATCTAACTCTACTGTATCTTACTTTATATTGTATATAACTCTACTGTATCTAACTCTCTACTGTATCTTACTCTGGGCTATATCTAACTTTCTACTGTATCTAACTCTCGGCTATATCTAACTCTCTACTGTATCTAACTCTCGGCTATTTCTAACTCTCTACTGTATCTAACTCTATACTGTATAGATAACTTTATACTGTATATAACTATACTGTATATAACTCTCTACTGTATATAACTCTCTACTGTATCTAACTCAACAGAAGAGCTCCTGCTTCAGACAATATTCAAAGGGAAAATCTCAGATTTTGAATTTGACAGTGATGTTTTAACTGAAGAGTTTACCAAAGACTGTGCGTACCTACTAAAGAAATCAGCTGAAATCTACTTCCGCGCCTAAGTGATGTGAAATAAGATATGCTACTCAGAATGAGTCAAATGGAACAGATCAGATGGGATTCTTAATCACGATGTCCATTTAACGTTATAATTCAATGTAATTATGTCCATTTCAATTTAATTTCTTTTTCTTTTCTTCCTTTTGTACATATTGTACTCTCAAATTTTGTGGAATGAAGAATGACAATGATGATGATGATGATGATGATGATGATGATGATGATGATGATGATAACTCTCTGCTATATCTAACTCTCTGCTGTATCTTACTCTACTGTATCTAACTTTCTACTGTATATAGTATCTAACTCTACTGTATCTAACTCTCTACTGTATCCAACTTTCTACTGTATTTAACTCTCGGCTATATCTAACTCCATACTGTATCTAACTCTACTGTATCTAACTTTATATTGTATATAACTCTACTGTATATAACTCTCTACTGTATCTAACTCTCTACTGTATCTAACTCTCTGCTAAATCTAACTCTCTACTGTATCTAACTCTCTGCTATATCTAACTCTCTACTGTATCTAACTCTCGGCTATATCTAACTCTCTACTGTATCTAACTCTCTACTGTATCTAACTCTCTACTGTATCTAACTCTCGGCTATATCTAACTCTCTACTGTATCTAACTCTCTACTGTATCTAACTCTATATTGTATCTAACTCTCTACTGTATCTAACTCTACTGTATATAACTCTCTATTGTATCTAACTCTCTATTGTATCTAACTCTATACTGTATAGATAACTTTATACTGTATATAACTCTCTACTGTATCTACCTCCCTACTGTATCTAACTCTACTGTATCTAACTGTCTACTATATCTAACTCTACTGTATCTAACTCTCTACTGTATCTAACTCTCTACTGTATCTAACTGTCTACTATATCTAACTTTACTGTATCTAACTCTCTACTGTATCTAGCTCTCTACTTTATCTAACTCTATACTGTATAGATAACTTTATACTGTATATAACTCCCTACTGTATCTAACTCTACTGTATCTAACTCTACTGTATCTAACTCTACTGTATCTAACTCTACTGGATCTAACTCTACTGTATCTAACTATACTGTATATAACTGTACTGTATCTAACTGTACTGTATATAACTCTCTACTGTATCTAACTCTCTACTGTATCTAACTCTACTGTATCTAACTCTACTGTATCTAACTCTACTATATCTAACTCTACTGTATCTAACTCTCTACTGTATCTAACTCTACTGTATCTAACTCTTCTGTATCTAACTCTCTACTGTATCTAACTCTACTGTATATAACTGTACTGTATCTAACTATACTGTATATAACTATATTGTATATAACTCTCTACTGTATATAACTCTCTACTGTATCTAACTCTCTACAGAAGAGCTCCTGCTTCAGACAATATTCAAAGGGAAAATCTCAGATTTTGAATTTGACAGTGATGTTTTAACTGAAGAGTTTACCAAAGACTGTGCGTACCTACTAAAGAAATCAGCTGAAATCTACTTCCGCGCCTAAGTGATGTGAAATAAGATATGCTACTCAGAATGAGTCAAATGGAACAGATCAGATGGGATTCTTAATCACGATGTCCATTTAACGTTATAATTCAATGTAATTATGTCCATTTCAATTTAATTTCGTTTTCTTTTCTTCCTTTTGTACATATTGTACTCTCAAATTTTGTGGAATGAAGAATGATGATGATGATGATGATGATGATGATGATGATGATTATGATGATAACTCTCTGCTATATCTAACTCTCTACTGTATCTTACTCTACTGTATCTAACTTTCTACTGTATATAACTCTGCACTGCATCTAACTCTACTGTATCTAACTCTCTACTGTATCCAACTTTCTACTGTATCTAACTCTCTACTGTATCTAACTCCATACTGTATCTAACTCTACTGTATCTAACTTTATATTGTATATAACTCTACTGTATCTAACTCTCTACTGTATCTTACTCTCTGCTAAATCTAACTCTCTACTGTATCTAACTCTCTGCTATATCTAACTCTCTACTGTATCTAACTCTCTACTGTATCTAACTCTCTACTGTATCTAACTCTCGGCTATATCTAACTCTCTACTGTATCTAACTCTCGGCTATATCTAACTCTCTACAGTATCTAACTCTCTACTTATCTAACTCTCTACTGTATCTAACTCTCGGCTATATCTAACTCTCTACTGTATCTAACTCTATACTGTATAGATAACTTTATACTGTATATAACTATACTGTATATAACTCTCTACTGTATATAACTCTCTACTGTATCTAACTCTACTGTATCTAACTCTACTGTATCTAACTCTCTACTGTATCTAACTCTACTGTATCTAACTACACTGTATCTAACTCCATACTGTATCTAACTCTACTGTATCTAACTTTATATTGTATATAACTCTACTGTATCTAACTCTCTACTGTATCTTACTCTGGGCTATATCTAACTTTCTACTGTATCTAACTCTCGGCTATATCTAACTCTCTACTGTATCTAACTCTCGGCTATATCTAACTCTCTACGGTATCTAACTCTCTACTTATCTAACTCTCTACTGTATCTAACTCTCGGCTATATCTAACTCTCTACTGTATCTAACTCTCTACTGTATCTAACTCTCTACTGTATCTATCTCTCTACTGTATCTAACTCTATACTGTATAGATAACTTTATACTGTATATAACTATACTGTATATAACTCTCTACTGTATATAACTCTCTACTGTATCTAACTCAACAGAAGAGCTCCTGCTTCAGACAATATTCAAAGGGAAAATCTCAGATTTTGAATTTGACAGTGATGTTTTAACTGAAGAGTTTACCAAAGACTGTGCGTACCTACTAAAGAAATCAGCTGAAATCTACTTCCGCGCCTAAGTGATGTGAAATAAGATATGCTACTCAGAATGAGTCAAATGGAACAGATCAGATGGGATTCTTAATCACGATGTCCATTTAACGTTATAATTCAATGTAATTATGTCCATTTCAATTTAATTTCTTTTTCTTTTCTTCCTTTTGTACATATTGTACTCTCAAATTTTGTGGAATGAAGAATGACAATGATGATGATGATGATGATGATGATGATGATGATGATGATGATGATGATGATAACTCTCTGCTATATCTAACTCTCTACTGTATCTTACTCTACTGTATCTAACTTTCTACTGTATATAACTCTGAACTGTATCTAACTCTACTGTATCTAACTCTCTACTGTATCCAACTTTCTACTGTATTTAACTCTCGGCTATATCTAACTCCATACTGTATCTAACTCTACTGTATCTAACTTTATATTGTATATAACTCTACTGTATATAACTCTCTACTGTATCTAACTCTCTACTGTATCTAACTCTCTGCTAAATCTAACTCTCTACTGTATCTAACTCTCTGCTATATCTAACTCTCTACTGTATCTAACTCTCGGCTATATCTAACTCTCTACTGTATCTAACTCTCTACTGTATCTAACTCTCGGCTATATCTAACTCTCTACTGTATCTAACTCTCGGCTATATCTAACTCTCTACTGTATCTAACTCTCTACTGTATCTAACTCTCTACTGTATCTAACTCTCTACTGTATCTAACTCTCTACTGTACCTAACTCTCTACTGTATCTAACTCTATATTGTATCTAACTCTCTACTGTATCTAACTCTCTACTGTATCTAACTCTCTACTGTATCTAACTCTACTGTATCTAACTCTCTACTGTATTTAACTCTATACTGTATCTAACTCTCTACTGTATCTAATTCTCTACTGTATCTAACTCTCTGCGGTATCTTAACTCTCTACTGTATCTAACTCTACTGTATCTAACTCTCTACTGTATCTAACTCTCTACTGTATCTAACTCTCTACTATATCTAACTCTCTACTGTATCTTACTCTCTACTGTATCTAACTCTCCACGGTATCTTAACTCTCTACTGTATCTAACTCTCTACTGTATCTAACTCTCTACTGTATCTTACTCTATACTGTATCTAACTCTCTACTGTATCTAACTCTCTACTGTATCTAACTCTATACTGTATCTAACTCTATACTGTATAGATAACTTTATACTGTATATAATTCTCTACTGTATCTAACTCTCTACTGTATCTAACTCTCTACCGATCTAACTCTCTACGGTATCTTAACTCTCTACTGTATCTAACTCTCTACTGTATCTAACTCTCTACTTTATCTAACTCTCTACTTTATCTAACTCTCGGCTATATCTAACTCTCTACTGTATCTAACTCTCTACTGTATCTAACTCTACTGTATCTAACTCTCTACTGTAGCTAGCTTTCTACTGTATCTAACTCTACTGTATCCAACTTTCTACTGTATCTAACTCTCGGCTATATCTAACTCTCTACTGTATCTAACTCTACTGTATCTAACTCTCTACTGTAGCTAGCTTTCTACTGTATCTAACTCTACTGTATCCAACTTTCTACTGTATCTAACTCTCGGCTATATCTAACTCTCTACTGTATCTAACTCTTTACTCTATCTTACTCTCTACTGTATCTAACTCTCTACTGTATCTAATCTTATACTACTCTGCGTATCTAACTCTCTACTGTATCTAACACTCTACTGTATCTAACTTCAATGTATCTAACTCTCTACTGTATCTAACTCTCTTACTGTCTCAATTAAATCTATACTGTATCTAACTTTCTACTGTATCTAACTCTCGACTATATCTAATCTCTACTGTATCTACTCTCGGCTATATGTAAACTCTCTACTGTATCTAACTCTCGGCTATATCTAACTCTCTTACTGTATCTAACTCTCACTGTATCTAACTCCTCTATATCTAACTCTCTACTGTATCTAACTCTCTACTATATCTAACTCTCTACTGTATTCTAAATCTACTGTATCGAACTCTAAACTGTATCTAACTCCTCTACGGTATCTAACTCTCGACTATATCTACTCTCTACTTGTATCTAACTCTCTACTGTATCTAACTCTCTACGGTATCTAACTCTCTACTGTATCTAACTCTCTACTGTATCTAACTCTCTACTGTATCTAACTCTCTACTATATCTAACTCTCTACTGTATCTAACTCTCTACTGTATCTAACTCTCTACGGTATCTAACTCTCTACTGTATCTAACTCTCTACTATATCTAACTCTCTACTGTATCTAACTCTCGGCTATATCTAACTCTATACTGTATCTAACTCTTCTGTACCATAGTATGTAAGGTATCAAAGCGTGTACTAGTGTAGAAGACTGGTGCCACTCCTCGAGTTTAATGAATAAGCTATCGATATATAAGGTATACTTGTGTTAGATAGCTTTAAAGAGAAAGACAATACCAATGTTTACACTGAGCCGTAATAGAAATTCTGAAAATATTATCATTGAGAAAAACTGGCACAAAACAACAGGGAAAAACGCTGTGTACCTCAATGTATCAGCGAATATAGATTAAATCACATCGCGGGGTTTACATTGGACAGAACTTTATCTCGACTCACCTGAAATGTTTACAGTTTGTTTCATTAAACGTGACGTATGTCAACAAACCAAAGGAGTTAAGTATACTCGACTAGTTTAGTAGTACCTTATATTGTCGCCCCGCCTCCACTTAAACACACAGGTTTGGTTCTGTGTCCTAACAACGTCATACTGCCTGATTTACGTATTCTTTGCTTGTGTTATCGACCAAGTACCAGCGGGATGACTTCCTTTCTCGATTGACGCATATTCTTTTTAATTTTCCCACTTCCACACTGTCTGTTAACACGGCAAATGGTCATTGTGTGTTTGGCGACACTATCCATTGGTTTTGTATGACGTTTATAAAAAGGAATCTGGTAAATGTTGTTAAAAAAGTCGTATAAATCGAGAGTGAAAATTAGTATTGCCTTTACATTTCTCAAAACGTGTTTGTAGAGATTACACAACGAGTGGTCGTTGTATATTGTATTCTTTTCATTCGAGTTAGTTATTTTTCAAAAGTGACAAAAACATGAGCTTTTTTGTAACTTTTGAAAAAATAGCTAACGAAGGTGAAAGAAATAGCATATACAATAACCACGAGTTCGTGTGACCTGTTTCTATCACAGCACAAAAGGTTTCTAGTGATGAACTGGCCTTTTTGTGTCATCGGGTGTTCTTTTCACAATATCAGTTGATATGTAAGGATATGACCTAAAGTAAAATGCCGCTAATAAATATGCAAAACTGTCCATTTCGGAAATGTAAGGAAATATTACAATTTATTGAAAATCATAATAAAAAAAAAATCTTTTCAGAACAACAAACTTATTGATATATATTTTTATTGCATTTCTGCCAGTGAAATATATAGAGGATATTAAATAGTTTCCCGCTTAATATAACATATATTTCACGAGTATGACAGAATATCGATATTTTTACGAGTGCGAAGCCCGAGTGAAAAAATATCGAAATATTCTGTCATACGAGTGAAACATGTTATATTTAACGGGAAACCATTCAATTTTGTTTTTATTGCATTTCATTTATTTAAAAACAAAATTAATAACATCAAAAAATTAATAGAGTCAAAAAGTGAGGAAATCAGTAATGACGTCATCTCTTTTTGACGTTACTCCACGTCAACCTGACGGCGCCATTTTGAAAGGACTGATCAACGCAATTTAAGCGTTTTCTGCTGTTATAGGGAGAATCTGTGCATGAATAGCTAACGTCAAGGGAGTAATTTGTCAAAAACTAGTCTGAAAAATTAAGAAAAACCGCAAAATAACCAATTTATGTAACTTCGCTACGATAGCAAAAATCGGCAAGTTTCGACGAGGTGAATACAAAGGTCCGCTCTAATTGGTCAAAAATGGAAAACTGATATTTTCATTGCAAAACTTATATTTTCACTGCAAAATCTTTTATCCTGCAACTGCCACCGCATTGTCGGAATACACCCACCATATATATTTTTGCTGTATACGGCAGTGACGGAAAACAGCTGTATTTTGGAATCTTAGCACGTGCGTCAGTTCGACTGACCTACTTCAAAGTGAAAGTACGTTTAAAAGGCGAACATATTTCTGTTATTTTAAAAGCCTCAGCGCGCGAAGCGCGCTCGGCAAAGATCGGCCGGAGGCCGGTCTTTGCCGAGAGGCTTTTAATCTGTTTTTGACCCTCTAAAACGGAAGTAACTGTAAACCGGAAATCGCGGTTTCGAGATCTCGCGGGTTTTATGAATAAAAAACATAAATAAACTGATTTCAAGAGCTAAAATCGAGAGAATTCTCATACAATAGATATTTTATTATAAAAGTAAATGTGTAGTTGAAGTTCTATAGTATTTTAGTAGAAATATCTGTCGGACAGTTGGATTCGGTTCGAGATTAGGCCGGAAATCGACAAGGTGTCATGGTTGCCAAGTAGTGAAAGCAGGCGCTCGGTGATAGAGAGGAGAGAGTTTGTTTTGCGGGAACAATTTGAAAGGTAAGTTCGTTTATAAGTGTTTATATCAGCTAATTTTAGTCTTCTTATGCCACTTACATCTTTAAATAAGGATATAATGGACTATTCAGGTAAGATAGAAGACTATTTGTGCTGACTTGAACGTTCATTGATAAAGTTTATTGAATGAAGTGATACTGAACCGATCATGTTTATGTTTACATACACTTCGGAAGGCTCAGTTGCGGTAATTTGAATATAGAATATTAATTGAAATAATAACTGGAAGTCTAGCAAGAAAGTGCGGAGAAAAATGTTCATCCAGACTCTTTGTTATTCTTTGTTAGATACAATTATTGCTTAAAATTTCTAAAACTTTTTACATTGAAAATTGTCATGTGTGCATCACAGAATATTACTACTGGAGTCAACAGACGACAGTTTCGTTGGTCCAGAAGTTCTTGCTTGTAGTTTTTGTTGCATTTCGGTGTATTGCCGTTAATTGGAGAATGGATATATCTAAATTGGGTATATATTCTAGAGCAAATAACTTCTCTTTCGGACGAGAAATCTTGCAAAGATTGCAAAATTTGCTATAATCTTTTCATTTACGAAATTTTAGCCTCCAGACCCCTGGCCAAAAACATTCTGCTCGCGCCTATGGCGCTCGGATTACCACTAAATTACACAGTTTAGAACATATATACTTTTAAAGAGATAATTTGATGATTGACTTCTTTCACTATATTGATTAGTCATTTTAAAAAGGTTAATGAATCCAAAGAGAAATTTTGTATCATTTGAAATTAATAGTTTTATCTTTAATTTATAACACACTTATATGCTTGCAAAGTTAAAAATTTAAAACTTGTATTTTGCAGATTCAACAAAAAAGAAAAGTTACTGTAATTACAGGATGGACATACACTTAAAGCCACATACCCCTGTACCGGTATATCAATGTTTACATTTTGAGCCTTTTACAGTTTTCGGACTTGATGCATACCTACCAGATTGATGTGAATCAGAAACTTAAAGAAAATGTATATTTATGAAAGTATACGGGGAATTCCCAAAAATAATAACTGTGGCTGCTGGACCAAGTTTTTCTGAAAATTAGCCCCACAATGCAACGGCTGGTTTTACAGTCCATACAAAATGGCGGAACGCCGCAAGCGTGGAACTGCAAAAACGGCTTACGCAGACAGATTCTGCCAAAAAAAAAAGACGAAAAAATTGTGTGGAATCTGCAAAACCCAAGTATTTTCTTAGGAAAGGAAATGATTCACTGGAACTTAATGAGAGAAGAAAACGGACTAGACTCGAATTCCGATTTTTCTGGACGTCTATTTGATTGCTGGTTTGCTTTTGAACATTGTCAACTTTACCGATCTATGATTTTATTAATATGTTGTTTGCATTTTACTACATTATAGAATAAAGGATTTAAATGTTAACTTTGTTTGTTTATTTTGTTCAGTTACCTGTGTATTACGTGAATATTCTGTTAATATGTTTAAATGAAAGCATTATTAGGCTATTTTATACACTGATGTCTCTTGGACTCCCTCGGTCAAGCGTCCAGGCCAGTAGTCATTTTAATGTTAGGAGAGCGTGAATGAGCATCTTGGATTGCCATTAATGCATGTGTGCAACTAGAATTTCAGGTTGTTCGGGAGTATGTAGCTTTAAAGACGTCCGAGTATACGTAGGACACTAAAATTTTGAATGGTAAATATCTCTTGAGATTAGTCATTAGTGATGCATAAAACAACTACATGATTTTCATGTCTTTGAAGATATTTTTTAATGAATCTATCCAGCAGCTTTGCTGCATTTTCTTGTTTTTGACACCGTTTCACTTCAAAATGATTATTTCTGATGATTATTTTTATGTCTGTTGCAGGATAAATAGAATACATGGTCAGTGTCTTAAAATATAAGCTGTATTTTTGGCTCGGGACAGAAAGACAAAAGTGGCTCGCCAAGGCTCGCCACTTTTGTCTTTCTTTACCCTCGCCAAAATACAGCTTATATTTTAAGACACTGACCATGTATTCTCTATATATTTCCATTGCTCATCGCTGCAGTAAAAATATAAGTTTTATTAGTTTGATAGATTTCTATATTTCACTGGCAAAAATGCAATAAAGAAATTATCAAACTAATAAAACTTTTATTTGCACTGTAGCGATGAGCAGTGAAAATATCAGATTTTGCACTGAAAATATCAGATTTTGCAGTGAAAATGTAAGTTTTCCGTTTTTGACCAATCAGAGCGGACCTTTGTATTGCCTCGTTGAAACTTGCCGATTTTTCCAATCGAAGTGGAGATAGATAAATTGGTTATTTGGCTGTATTTTTGAAATTTTAATACTATTTTTTGACAAAATACTCACTTGACGTTAGCTATTTATGCACAGATTCTCCTATAACAGCAGAAAACGCTTAAATTGCATTGATCAGTCCTTTCAAAATGGCGCCGTCAAGTTGGCGTGAAGTAACGTCACAAAGAAATGACGTCATTATTGATTCCCGCACTTTTTGACACTATTAATTTTTTGATGTTTTTAATTTTATTTTTAAGTATATGAAATGCAATAAAAAGAAAATTGAATGGTTTCCCGCTAAATATAACATACATTTCACTCGTATGACAGAATATTTCGATATTTTTCACGAGTGCGAAACAGAATATTTCGATATTTTTCAGTCGTGCTTCGCACTCGTGAAAATATCGATATTCTGTAATGCTCGTGAAATATATGTTATATTAAACGGGAAACCATTCAATATCCTCTATATATTTTTAAATATGACAAACACAATTGCGAAGTACTTCATGTGCAATATCATTTCTGGGACTCTGTGAAGCGGCCTCAAATGATAGCCAATCAAAATGCATTAAACCACGTGATTCAAAAAGTGTCCCAATCAAAGGTCACTATATCAATAAAGCACAACCTAACGCGTTTACAGTTTATTACGCGTATGCTATAGAATGGATATTATTCAACAGTTCATACCTTGAGAGTTTAATAACACCCATTTATTGTGGTAGAAACTGTTTTATCACCTATTTCGCCTGATATCAGGATAATTCGCCTATGATATGTTTTTATTACGTTAGTATGCTGTCTTCGGTTTTACAATGATCAAGTCCTCCTCATTTTAGTTTTAAATTATATCAAAATGTAAGTTTTCTGAGTTACGTTATAACAAGTATCTTGTTTCCATTTCATATGTGCGTAGTTTTTATGAAGAATTGTCTAGAAGATTTGATGTTGCTCATGAAGTCTTAAAAAACCGTTTAGGGCAAACGTGGTTGTCGCGG